>NW_027475218.1:0-179338 GCF_051020985.1 Nomia melanderi | reverse complement strand
TGATATAATTTCGTATAGTTTTATATAGTTTCATATCGTTTTACAATCTATTGTACTGTTTTATTAGTTTCATATAGTTTTATATAGTTTTATATAGTTTTATATAGTTTTATATATTTTTATATAGTTTTATATAGTTTTACATAGTTTTATATAGTTTCATATAATTTTATATAGTTCTATATATTTTTATATAGTTTCATATAGTTCTATATATTTTTATATAGTTTCATATAGTTTTATATAGTTTTACATAGTTTTATATAGTTTTATATATATTTTTATATAGTTTTATATAGTTTTGTATAGTTTTATATAGTTTTATATAGTTTTATATAGTTTTATATAGTTTTATATAGTTTTACATAGTTTTATATAGTTTTATATAGTTTTATATAGTTTTATATAGTTTTATATAGTTTTATATAGTTTTATATAGTTTTACATAGTTTTATATAGTTTTATATAGTTTTATATAGTTTTATACAGTTTTATATAATTTTATATAGTATTATACTGTTTGAAATAGTTTTATATAGTTCTATATAATTTTATATAGTTTTATATAGTTTTATATCGATTCATATAATTTTATATAGTTTTATTAGTTTTACACAGTTTTAAATAGTTTTATAGAGTGCTTTAAGATTTTTTATAGCTTTATATAGTTTTATATAGTAATACGTAGATGTATGCAGTTTTATTAGTGTTATATAGTCTTAAATACTTCTATATAGTTTCATATAGTTTCATTAGTTTTATATAGTTTTATATAGTTTTATATAGTTTTATATAGTTTTATATAGTTTTATATAGTTTTATATAGTTTTATATAGTTTTATACAGTTTTATATAGTTTTATTTAGATTCATATAGTTTTATATGGTTTCATTAGTTTTATCCAGTTTTATTTTGTTTTATATAGTTTCATATAGTTTTATATAGTTTTATGTAGTTTTATATAGTTTTATATATCTTTATATAGTTTTATATAGTTTTATATAGTTTTATATAGTTTTATATAGTTTTATATAGTTTTATATAGTATTATATGGTTTTATGTAGTTTTATATAGTTTTATATCGTTTTATATAGTTTTATATAGTTTTATATAGTTTTATATAGTTTTACACAGTTTTAAATACTTTTATATAGTACTACATAGTTTTTTATAGTTTTATATAGTTTTATATAGTTTTATATAGTTTTATATAGTCTTAAATAGTTCTATATAGTTTCATATAGTTTTATTAGTTTTATATAATTTTATATAGTTATATATAGTTTTATATAATTTTATATAGTTGTATATAGTTTTATATAGTTTTATATAGTCTTATATAGTTTTACATAGTTTCATATAGTTTTATATATTTTTATATAGATTTATATAATTTTATATACTTGTATACAGTTTTATATAGTTTTATACAGTTTCATATATTTTTATATAGTTTTATATAGTTTTATATAGTTTTATTTAGGTTTATATAGTTTTATATAGTTTTATATAGTTTTATATAGTTTTATATAGTTTATGTTGTTTTATATAGTTTTATATAATCTTTTAAAGTTTTGTATAGTTTTATATACTTTTATATTGTTTTATATAGTTTTGTATAGTTTTATATAGTTTTATATAGTTTTATATAGTTTTATATAGTTTTATATAGTTTTATATAGTTTTATATAGTTTTATATAGTTTTATATAGTTTTATATAGTTTTACACAGTTTTAAATACTTTTATATAGTACTACATAGTTTTTTATAGTTTTATATAGTTTTATATAGTTTTATATAGTTTTATATAGTCTTAAATAGTTCTATATAGTTTCATATAGTTTTATTAGTTTTATATAATTTTATATAGTTTTATATAGTTTTATATAATTTTATATAGTTGTATATAGTTTTATATAGTTTTATATAGTCTTATATAGTTTTACATATTTTCGATAGCGCCATAAATCAAAGTGCATTGTCTGTAGGAGGCCCTGGCGCATGAATCTGTGCAGAGGGAACGACCTCGGACCACCAGGGGCCGAGAAAACCTCCGTCTCATGGGGCCGGACACTCAGGGTCGGGGACAAATCCAATATATATCTGGTGATATCTCGGGTGCTATTACAGGTAGCGCAATAAGTCAAAGTGCATTGTCTGTAGGAAGCCCTGGCGCATGAATCTGGCCAGCGGGAACGACCTCGGAACACCAGGGGCCGAGAAAACCACCGTCTCATGGGGCCGGACACTCAGGGTCAGGGGAAAATCCAATATATATCTGGTGATATCTCGGGTGCTATTACAGATAGCGCAATAAATCATACTGCATTGTCTGTAGGAGGCCCTGGCGCATGATTCTGTGCAGCGGGAACGACCTCGGACCACTAGGGGCCGAGAAACCCACCGTCTCTTGGGGCCGGACACTCAGGGTCGGTTGAAAAATTCAATATATATCTGGTGATATCTCGGGTGCTCTTACAGATAGCGCACTAAACCAATGTGAATTATCTGCAGCAGGCCCTGGCGCATGAATCTGTGCAGCGGGAACGACCTCGGACCACAAGGGGCCGAGAAAACCACCGTCTCATGGGCCCGAACACTCAGGTTCAGGGAAAAATCCAATATATATCTGGTGATATCTCGGGTGCTATTACAGATAGCGCAATAAATCATACTGCATTGTCTGTAGGAGGCCCTGGCGCATGAATCTGTGCAGCGGGAACGACCTCGGACCACCAGGGGCCGATAAAACCACCGTCTCATGGGGCCGGACATTCAGGGTCAGGGGAAAATCCAATATATATCTGGTGATATCTCGGGTGCTATTAGAGATAGCGCAATAAACCAAAGTGAATTATCTGCAGGAGGCCCTGGCGCATGCATCTGTGCAGCAGGAACGACCTCGGACCACCAGGGGCCGAGAAAATGACAGATGTTCGGTATCTGTCACCCAAGGTCATGTAAAAAACCAGCATATATCTGGTGATATCTCGGGTGCTATTACAGATAGCGCGATAAATCGAAGTGCATGGTCTGTAGCAGGCCCCGGCGCATGAATCTGTGCAGCGGGAACGACCTCGGACCACCAGGGGCCGAGAAAACCACAGTCACATGGGGCCGGACACTCAGGGTCGGGGAAAAATTCAATATATATCTTTTGATATCTCGGGTGCTATTAGAGATAGCGCAATAATCCAAAGTGCATTATCTGCAGGAGGCCCTGGCGCATGAATCTGTGCAGCGGGAACAACCTCCGACCACCAGGGGCCGAGAAAACCACCGTCTCATGGGGCCGGACACTCGGGGTCAGGGAAAAATCCAATATATAACTGGTGATATCTCGGGTGCTATTAGAGATAGCGCAATAGACCAAAGTGAATTATCTACAGGGGACCCGGGCGCATGAATCTGTGCAGCGGGAACGACCTCGGACCACCAGGGGCCGAGAAAACCACCGTCTCATGGGGTCGGACACTCAGGGTCGGGGAAAAATCCAATATATATCTGGTGATATCTCGGGTGCTATTACAGATAGCGCGATATATCAAAGTGCATTGTTTGTAGGAGGCCCTGGCGCATGAATCTAGGCAGCGGGAACGACCTCGGACCACCAGGGGCCGAGAAAACCACCGTCTCATGGGGCCGGACACGCATGGTCAGGGGAAAATCAAATATATATCTGCTGATATCTCGGGTGCTATTAGAGATAGCGCAATAAATCAAAGTGCATTGCCTGCAGGAGGCCCTGGCGTATGAATCTGTGCAGCGGGAACGACCTCGGACCACCAGGGGCCGAGAAAACCACCGACACATGGCAACGGACTGTAAGGGTCAGGGAAAAATCCAATATATATCTGGTGATATCTCGGGTGCTATTAGAGATAGCGCAATAAACCAAAGTGCATTGTCTGCAGGAAGCCCTGGCGCATGATTCTGTGCAGCAGGAACGACCTCGGACCACCAGGGGCCGAGAAAATTACAGATATTCGGAATCCGTCACCCAAGCTCATGTGATAATCCAGCATATATCTGGTGATATCTCGGGTGCTATTACAGATAGCGCAATAAATCAAAGTGCATTGTCTGTAGGAGGCACTGGCGAATGAATCTGTGCCGCAGGAACGACCTCGGACCACCAGGGGCCGAGAAAATTACAGATATTCGGAATCCGTCACCCAAGCTCATGTGATAATCCAGCATATATCTGGTGATATCTCGGGTGCTATTACAGATAGCGCAATAAATCAAAGTGCATTGTCTGTAGGAGGCACTGGCGAATGAATCTGTGCCGCAGGAACGACCTCGGACCACCAGTGGCCGAGAAAATTACAGATATTCGGAATCCGTCACCCAAGGTCATGTAAAAATCCAGCATATATCTGGTGATATCTCGGGAGCTATTACAGATAGCGCAATAAATCAAAGTGTATTGTCTGTAGGAGGCCCTGGCGCATGAATCTGGGCAGCAGGAACGACCTCGGACCACCAGGGGCCGAGAAGACCACCGTCTCATGGGGACGGACAGTCAGGGTCAGGGGAAAATCCAATATATATCTGGTGATATCTCGGGTGCTATTAGAGATAGCGCAATAAACCAAAGTTCATTGTCTGCAGGAAGCCCTGGCGCATGAATCTGTGCAGCGGGAACGACCTCGGACCGCCAGAGGCCGAGAAAACCACAGTCTCATGGGGCCGGACACTCTTGGTCAGGGGAAAATCCAATATATATCTGGTGATATCTCGGGTGCCATTACAGATAGCGCAATAAACCAAAGTGAATTATCTGCAGGAGGCCCTGGCGCATGAATCTGTTCAGCGGGAACGACGTCGGACAACCAGGGGCCGATAAAACCACCGTCTCATGGGGCCGGACACGCATGGTCAGGGGAAAATCCAATATATATCTGGTGATATCTCGGGTGCTATTAGAGATAGCGCAATAAACCAAAGTGAATTATCTGCAGGAGGCCCTGGCGCATGAATCTGTTCAGCGGGAACGACCTCGGACAACCAGGGGCCGATAAAACCACCGTCTCATGGGGCAGGACTGTCATGGTCAGGGAAAAATCCAATATATATCTGGTGATATCTCGGGTGCTATTACAGATAGCGCAATTAACCAAATTGAATTATCTCCAGGAGGCCCTGGCGCATGAATCTGTGCAGCGGGAACGACCTCGTACCACCAGGGGCCGAGAAAACCTCCGTTTCATGGGGCCGGACTGTCAGGGTCAGTGAAAAATCCAATATATATCTGGTGATATCTCGGGTACTATTACAGATAGCGCAATAAACCAAAGTGCATTATCTGTAGGAGGCCCTGGCGCATGAATCTGTGCAGCGGCAACGACCTCGGACAACCAGGTGACGAGAAAACCACCGTCTCATGGGGCCGGACACTCTGGGTCAGGGAAAAATCCAATATATATTTGCTGATATCTCGGGTGCTATTACAGATAGCGCAATAAATCAAAGTGCATTGTCTGTAGGAGGCCCTGGCGCATGAATCTGGGCAGCGGGAACGACCTCGGATCACCAGCGGCCGAGAAAACCACCGACACATGGGACCGGACACTCAGGGTCAGGGAAAAATCCAATATACATCTGGTGATATCTCGGGTGTTATTAGAGATAGCGCAATAAACCAAAGTGAATTATCTGCAGGAGGCCCTGGCGCATGAATCTGTTCAGCGGGAACGACCTCGGACAACCAGGGGCCGATAAAACCACCGTCTCATGGGGCCGGACTGTCATGGTCAGGGAAAAATCCAATATATATCTGGTGATATCTCGGGTGCTATTAGAGATAGCGCAATAAACCAAAGTGCATTGTCTGCAGGAAGCCCTGGCGCATGATTCTGTGCAGCGGGAACGACCTCGGACCACCAGGGGCCGAGAAAATCACCGCCTCATGGGGCCGGACTGTAAGGGTCATGGAAAAACCCAATATATATCTGGTGATATCTAGGGTGCTATTAGAGATAGCGCAATAAATCAAAGTGCATTGTCTGTAGGAGGCATTGGCGAATGAATCTGTGCAGCAGGAACGACCTCGGACCACCAGGGGCCGAGTAAATTACAGATATTCGGAATCCGTCACCCAAGGTCATGTAAAAATCCAGGATATATCTGGTGATATCTCGGGTGCTATTACAGATAGCGCAATAAATCAAATTGCATTGTCTGTAGGAGGCACTGGCGAATGAATCTGTGCAGCAGGAACGACCTCGGACCTCTAGGGGTCGAGAAAACCACCGTCTCATGGGGCCGGACACTCAGGGTCAGGGAAAAATCCAATATATATCTGGTGATATCTCGGTTGCTATTACAGATAACGCAATACATCAAAGTGCATTGTTTGTAGGAGGCCCTGGCGCATGAATCTAGGCAGCGGGAACGACCTCGGACCACCAGGGGCCGAGAAAACCACCGTCTCATGGGGCCGGACACGCATGGTCAGGGGAAAATCCAATATATATCTGCTGATATCTCGGGTGCTATTAGAGATAGCGCAATAAATCAAAGTGCATTGCCTGCAGGAGGCCCTGGCGTATGAATCTGTGCAGCGGGAACGACCTCGGACCACCAGGGGCCGAGAAAACCACCGACACATGGCAACGGACTGTAAGGGTCAGGGAAAAATCCAATATATATCTGGTGATATCTCGGGTGCTATTAGAGATAGCGCAATAAACCAAAGTGCATTGTCTGCAGGAAGCCCTGGCGCATGATTCTGTGCAGCAGGAACGACCTCGGACCACCAGGGGCCGAGAAAATTACAGATATTCGGAATCCGTCACCCAAGCTCATGTGATAATCCAGCATATATCTGGTGATATCTCGGGTGCTATTACAGATAGCGCAATAAATCAAAGTGCATTGTCTGTAGGAGGCACTGGCGAATGAATCTGTGCCGCAGGAACGACCTCGGACCACCAGTGGCCGAGAAAATTACAGATATTCGGAATCCGTCACCCAAGGTCATGTAAAAATCCAGCATATATCTGGTGATATCTCGGGAGCTATTACAGATAGCGCAATAAATCAAAGTGTATTGTCTGTAGGAGGCCCTGGCGCATGAATCTGGGCAGCAGGAACGACCTCGGACCACCAGGGGCCGAGAAGACCACCGTCTCATGGGGACGGACAGTCAGGGTCAGGGGAAAATCCAATATATATCTGGTGATATCTCGGGTGCTATTAGAGATAGCGCAATAAACCAAAGTGCATTGTCTGCAGGAAGCCCTGGCGCATGAATCTGTGCAGCGGGAACGACCTCGGACCGCCAGAGGCCGAGAAAACCACAGTCTCATGGGGCCGGACACTCTTGGTCAGGGGAAAATCCAATATATATCTGGTGATATCTCGGGTGCCATTACAGATAGCGCAATAAACCAAAGTGAATTATCTGCAGGAGGCCCTGGCGCATGAATCTGTTCAGCGGGAACGACGTCGGACAACCAGGGGCCGATAAAACCACCGTCTCATGGGGCCGGACACGCATGGTCAGGGGAAAATCCAATATATATCTGGTGATATCTCGGGTGCTATTAGAGATAGCGCAATAAACCAAAGTGAATTATCTGCAGGAGGCCCTGGCGCATGAATCTGTTCAGCGGGAACGACCTCGGACAACCAGGGGCCGATAAAACCACCGTCTCATGGGGCAGGACTGTCATGGTCAGGGAAAAATCCAATATATATCTGGTGATATCTCGGGTGCTATTACAGATAGCGCAATAAACCAAAGCGAATTATCTGCAGGCGGCCCTGGCGCATGCATCTGTGCAACGGGAACGACCTCCGACCACCAGGGGCCGAGAAAGCCACCGACACATGGCGCCGGACACCCAAGGTCATGTAAATACCCAGGATGTATCTGATGATATCTCGGGTGCTATTAGAGATAGCGCAATTAACCAAATTGAATTATCTCCAGGAGGCCCTGGCGCATGAATCTGTGCAGCGGGAACGACCTCGTACCACCAGGGGCCGAGAAAACCTCCGTTTCATGGGGCCGGACTGTCAGGGTCAGTGAAAAATCCAATATATATCTGGTGATATCTCGGGTGCTATTACAGATAGCGCAATAAACCAAAGTGCATTATCTGTAGGAGGCCCTGGCGCATGAATCTGTGCAGCGGCAACGACCTCGGACAACCAGGGGCCGAGAAAATCACCGCCTCATGGGGCCGGACTGTAAGGGTCATGGAAAAACCCAATATATATCTGGTGATATCGAGGGTGCTCTTAGAGATAGCGCAATAAATCAAAGTGCATTGTCTGTAGGAGGCATTGGCGAATGAATCTGTGCAGCAGGAACGACCTCGGACCACCAGGGGCCGAGTAAATTACAGATATTCGGAATCCGTCACCCAAGGTCATGTAAAAATCCAGGATATATCTGGTGATATCTCGGGTGCTATTACAGATAGCGCAATAAATCAAAGTGCATTGTCCGTAGGGGGCACTGGCGAATGAATCTGTGCAGCAGGAACGACCTCGGACCACTAGGGGTCGAGAAAACCACCGTCTCATGGGGCCGGACACTCAGGGTCAGGGAAAAATCCAATATATATCTGGTGATATCTCGGTTGCTATTACAGATAGCGCAATAAATCAAAGTGCATTGTATGTAGGAGGCCCTGGCGCATGAATCTAGGCAGCGGGAACGACCTCGGACCACCAGGGGCCGAGAAAACCCCCGTCTCATGGGGCCGGACACGCATGGTCAGGGGAAAATCCAATATATATCTGGTGATATCTCGGGTGCTATTAGAGATAGCGCAATAAATCAAAGTGCATTGCCTGCAGGAGGCCCTGGCGTAAGAATCTGTGCAGCGGGAACGACCTCGGACCACCAGGGGCCGAGAAAACCACCGACACATGGCGCCGGCCTGTAGGGTCAGGGAAAAATCCAATATATATCTGTTGATATCTCGGGTGCTATTACAGATAGCGCAATAAATCAAAGTGCATTGCCTGTAGGAGGCCCTGGCGCATGAATCTGTGCAGCGGAAACGACCTGGGACCACCAGGGGCCGAGAAAACCACCGACTCATGGGGCCGGATACTAAGGGGCAGGGAAAAATCCAATATATATCTGGTGATATCTCGGGTGCTATTAGAGATAGCGCAATAAATCAAAGTGCATTGCCTGTAGGAGGCACTGGCGAATGAATCTGTGCAGCAGGATCGACCTCGGACCACCAGGGGCCGAGAAAATTACAGATATTCGGAATCCGTCACCCAAGGTCATGTGATAATCCAGCATATATCTGGTGATATCTCGGGTGCTATTACAGATAGCGCAATAAACCAAAGTGCATTGTCTGTAGGAGGCCCTGGCGCATGAATCTGGGCAGCAGGAACGACCTCGGACCACCAGGGGCCGAGAAAACCACAGTCTCATGGGGCCGGACACTCTTGGTCAGGGGAAAATCCAATATATATCTGGTGATATCTCGGGTGCCATTACAGATAGCGCAATAAACCAAAGTGAATTATCTGCAGGTGGCCCTGGCGCATGAATCTGTTCAGCGGGAACGACGTCGGACAACCAGGGGCCGATAAAACCACCGTCTCATGGGGCCGGACACGCATGGTCAGGGGAAAATCCAATATATATCTGGTGATATCTCGGGTGCTATTAGAGATAGCGCAATAAACCAAAGTGAATTATCTGCAGGAGGCCCTGGCGCATGAATCTGTTCAGCGGGAACGACCTCGGACAACCAGGGGCCGATAAAACCACCGTCTCATGGGGCAGGACTGTCATGGTCAGGGAAAAATCCAATATATATCTGGTGATATCTCGGGTGCTATTACAGATAGCGCAATAAACCAAAGCGAATTATCTGCAGGCGGCCCTGGCGCATGCATCTGTGCAACGGGAACGACCTCCGACCACCAGGGGCCGAGAAAGCCACCGACACATGGCGCCGGACACCCAAGGTCATGTAAATACCCAGGATGTATCTGATGATATCTCGGGTGCTATTAGAGATAGCGCAATTAACCAAATTGAATTATCTCCAGGAGGCCCTGGCGCATGAATCTGTGCAGCGGGAACGACCTCGTACCACCAGGGGCCGAGAAAACCTCCGTTTCATGGGGCCGGACTGTCAGGGTCAGTGAAAAATCCAATATATATCTGGTGATATCTCGGGTGCTATTACAGATAGCGCAATAAACCAAAGTGCATTATCTGTAGGAGGCCCTGGCGCATGAATCTGTGCAGCGGCAACGACCTCGGACAACCAGGGGCCGAGAAAATCACCGCCTCATGGGGCCGGACTGTAAGGGTCATGGAAAAACCCAATATATATCTGGTGATATCGAGGGTGCTCTTAGAGATAGCGCAATAAATCAAAGTGCATTGTCTGTAGGAGGCATTGGCGAATGAATCTGTGCAGCAGGAACGACCTCGGACCACCAGGGGCCGAGTAAATTACAGATATTCGGAATCCGTCACCCAAGGTCATGTAAAAATCCAGGATATATCTGGTGATATCTCGGGTGCTATTACAGATAGCGCAATAAATCAAAGTGCATTGTCCGTAGGGGGCACTGGCGAATGAATCTGTGCAGCAGGAACGACCTCGGACCACTAGGGGTCGAGAAAACCACCGTCTCATGGGGCCGGACACTCAGGGTCAGGGAAAAATCCAATATATATCTGGTGATATCTCGGTTGCTATTACAGATAGCGCAATAAATCAAAGTGCATTGTATGTAGGAGGCCCTGGCGCATGAATCTAGGCAGCGGGAACGACCTCGGACCACCAGGGGCCGAGAAAACCCCCGTCTCATGGGGCCGGACACGCATGGTCAGGGGAAAATCCAATATATATCTGGTGATATCTCGGGTGCTATTAGAGATAGCGCAATAAATCAAAGTGCATTGCCTGCAGGAGGCCCTGGCGTAAGAATCTGTGCAGCGGGAACGACCTCGGACCACCAGGGGCCGAGAAAACCACCGACACATGGCGCCGGCCTGTAGGGTCAGGGAAAAATCCAATATATATCTGCTGATATCTCGGGTGCTATTACAGATAGCGCAATAAATCAAAGTGCATTGCCTGTAGGAGGCCCTGGCGCATGAATCTGTGCAGCGGAAACGACCTGGGACCACCAGGGGCCGAGAAAACCACCGACTCATGGGGCCGGATACTAAGGGGCAGGGAAAAATCCAATATATATCTGGTGATATCTCGGGTGCTATTAGAGATAGCGCAATAAATCAAAGTGCATTGCCTGTAGGAGGCACTGGCGAATGAATCTGTGCAGCAGGATCGACCTCGGACCACCAGGGGCCGAGAAAATTACAGATATTCGGAATCCGTCACCCAAGGTCATGTGATAATCCAGCATATATCTGGTGATATCTCGGGTGCTATTACAGATAGCGCAATAAACCAAAGTGCATTGTCTGTAGGAGGCCCTGGCGCATGAATCTGGGCAGCAGGAACGACCTCGGACCACCAGGGGCCGAGAAGACCACCGTCTCATGGGGACGGACAGTCAGGGTCAGGGGAAAATCCAATATATATCTGGTGATATCTCGGGTGCTATTAGAGATAGCGCAATAAACCAAAGTGAATTATCTGCAGGAGGCCCTGGCGCATGAATCTGTTCAGCGGGAACGACCTCGGACAACCAGGGGCCGATAAAACCACCGTCTCATGGGGCCGGACTGTCATGGTCAGGGAAAAATCCAATATATATCTGGTGATATCTCGGGTGCTATTAGAGATAGCGCAATAAACCAAAGTGAATTATCTGCAGGAGGCCCTGGCGCATGAATCTGTTCAGCGGGAACGACCTCGGACAACCAGGGGCCGATAAAACCACCGTCTCATGGGGCCGGACTGTCATGGTCAGGGAAAAATCCAATATATATCTGGTGATATCTCGGGTGCTATTACAGATAGCGCAATAAACCAAAGCGAATTATCTGCAGGCTGCCCTCGCGCATGCATCTGTGCAACGGGAACGTCCTCCGACCACCAGGGGCCGAGAAAACCACCGACACATGGAGCCGGACACCCAAGGTCATGTAAATACCCAGGATGTATCTGATGATATCTCGGGTGCTATTAGAGATAGCGCAATTAACCAAATTGAATTATCTCCAGGAGGCCCTGGCGCATGAATCTGTGCAGCGGGAACGACCTCGGACCACCAGGGGCCGAGTAAATTACAGATATTCGGAATCCGTCACCCAAGGTCATGTAAAAATCCAGGATATATCTGGTGATATCTCGGGTGCTATTACAGATAGCGCAATAAATCAAAGTGCATTGTCCGTAGGGGGCACTGGCGAATGAATCTGTGCAGCAGGAACGACCTCGAATCACCAGCGGCCGAGAAAACCACCGACACATGGGGCCGGACACTCAGGGTCAGGGAAAAATCCAATATATATCTGGTGATATCTCGGGTGTAATTAGAGATAGCGCAATAAACCAAAGTGAATAATCTGTAGGAAGCCCTGGCGCATGATTCTGTGCAGCGGGAACGACCTCGGACCACCAGGGGCCGAGAAAATCACCGCCTCATGGGGCCGGACTGTAAGGGTCATGGAAAAACCCAATATATATCTGGTGATATCTAGGGTGCTATTAGAGATAGCGCAATAAATCAAAGTGCATTGTCTGTAGGAGGCATTGGCGAATGAATCTGTGCAGCAGGAACGACCTCGGACCACCAGGGGCCGAGTAAATTACAGATATTCGGAATCCGTCACCCAAGGTCATGTAAAAATCCAGGATATATCTGGTGATATCTCGGGTGCTATTACAGATAGCGCAATAAATCAAAGTGCATTGTCTGTAGGAGGCACTGGCGAATGAATCTGTGCAGCAGGAACGACCTCGGACCACTAGGGGTCGAGAAAACCACCGACACATGGCGCCGGACACCCAAGGACATGTAAATACCCAGGATGTATCTGATGATATCTCCGGTGCTATTAGAGATAGCGCAATAAATCAAAGTGCATTGTCTGCAGGAAGCCCTGACGCATGAATCTGTGCAGCGGGAACGACCTCGGACCACCAGGGGCCGCGAAAACCACAGTCTCATGGGTCCGAGAACTCAGGGTCAGGGGAAAATCCAATATATATCTGGTGATATCTCGGGTGCTATTAGAGATAGCGCAATAAACCAAAGTGAATTATCTGCAGGCGGTCCTGGCGCATGAATCTGGGCAGCGGGAACGACCTCGGACCACCAGGGGCCGAGAAAACCACCATCTCATGGGGCCGGACACTCAGGGTCAGGGGAAAATCCAATATATATCTGGTGATATCTCGGCTGCTATTAGAGATAGCGCAATAAACCAAAGTGAATTATCTGCAGGAGGCCCTGGCGCATGAATCTGTGCAGAGGGAACGACGTCGGACGACCAGGGGCCGAGAAAACCACCGTCTCATGGGGCCGGAAACTCAGGGTCAGGGAAAAATCCAATATATATCTGGTGATATCTCGGGTTCTATTAGAGATAGGGCAAGAAACCAAAGTGAATTATCTGCAGGAGGCCCTGGCGCATGAATCTGTGCAGCGGGAACGACCTCGGACCACCAGGGGCCGAGAAAACCACGGTCTCATGGGGCCGGACACTCAGGGTCAGGGAAAAATCCAATATATATCTGGTGATATCTCGGGTGCTATTACAGATAGCGCAATAAATCAAAGTGCATTGTCTGTAGGAGGCCCTGGCGCATGAATCTGGGCAGCGGGAACGACCTCGGACCACCAGGGGCCGAGAAAACCACCGTCTCATGGGGCCGGACACTCAGGGTCAGGGAAAAATCCAATATATATCTGATGATATCTCGGGTGCTATTACAGATAGCGCAATAAATCAATGTGCATTGTCTGTAGGAGTCCCTGGCGCATGAATCTGTGCAGCGGGAACGACCTCCGACCACCAGGGGCCGATGAAACCACCGTCTCATGGGGCCGGACTGTCATGGTCAGGGAAAAATCCAATATATATCTGGTGATATCTCGGGTGCTATTAGAGATAGCGCAATAAATCAAAGTGCATTGTCTGTAGGAGGCCCTGGCGCATGAATCTGGCCAGCGGGAACGACCTCGGACCACCAGTGGCCGAGAAAACCACCGTCTCATGTGGCCGGACACTCAGGGTCAGGGGAAAATCCAATATATATCTGGTGATATCTCGGGTGCTATTAGAGATAGCGCAATAAATCAAAGTGCATAGTCTGCAGGAAGCCCTGACGCATGAATCTGTGCAGCGGGAACGACCTCGGACCACCAGGGACCGAGAAAATCACCGTCTCATGGGGCCGGACTGTAAGGGTCAGGGAAAAACCCAATATATATCTGGTGATATCTAGGGTGCTATTAGAGATAGCGCAATAAATCAAAGTGCATTGTCTGTAGGAGGCACTGGCAAATGAATCTGTGCAGCAGGAACGACCTCGGACCACTAGGGGCCGAGAAAACCACCGTCTCATGGGGCCGGACACTCAGGGTCAGGGAAAAATCCTATATATATCCGGTGATATCTCGGGTGCTATTACAGATAGCGAAATAAATCAAAGAGAATTGTCTGTAGGAGGCCATGGCGCATGAATCTGTGCAGCGGGAACGACCTCGGACCACCAGGGGCCGAGAAAACCACCGTCTCATGGGGCCGGACACTCAGGGTCAGGGGAAAATCCAATATATATCTGGTGATATCTCGGCTGCTATTACAGATAGCGCAATAAATCAAAGTGCATTGTCTGTAGGAGGCCCTGGCGCACGAATCTGTGCAGCGGGAACGACCTCGGACCACCAGGGGCCGAGAAAACAACCGACACATTGCGCCGGACACCCAAGGTCATGTAAATACCCAGGATGTATCTGATGATATCTCGGGTGCTATTAGAGATAGCGCAATAAATCAAGGTGCATTGTCTGCAGGAAGCCCTGGCGCATGATTCTGTGCAGCGGGAACGACCTCGGACCACCAGGGGCCGAGAAAACCACAGTCTCATAGGGCCGGACTGTCAGCGTCAGGGGAAAATCCAATATATATCTGGTGATATCTCGGGTGCTATTAGAGATAGAGCAATAAACCAAAGTGAATTATCTGCAGGAGGCCCTGGCGCATGAATCTGTGTAGCGGGAACGACCTCGGACCACCAGGGGCCGAGAAAACCACCGTCTCATGGGGCCGGACACTCAGGGTCGGGTAAAAATCCAATATATATCCGGTGATATCTCGGGTGCTATTAGAGATAGCGCAATAAACCAAAGTGAATTGTCCGTAGGAGGCCCTGGCGCATGAATCTGTGCAGCGGGAACGACCTCGGACGACCAGGGGCCGAGAAAACCACCGCCTCACGGGGCCGGAAACTCAGGGTCAGGGAAAAATCCAATATATATCTGGTGATATCTCGGGTGCTATTAGAGATAGAGCAATAAACCAAAGTGAATTATCTGCAGGAAGCCCTGGCGCTTTATTCTGTGCAGCGGGAACGACCTCGGACCACCAGCGGCCGAGAAAACCACAGTCTCATAGGGCCGGACACTCAGGGTCAGGGGAAAATCAAATATATATCTGGTGATATCTCGGGTGCTATTGCAGATAGCGCAATAAACCAATGTGCATTGTCTGTAGGAGGCCCTGGCGCATGAATCTGTGCAGCGGGAAGGACCTCGGACCACCAGTGGCCGAGAAAACCACCGTCTCATGGGGCCGAACTGTAAGGGTCAGGGAAAAACCCAATATATATCTGGTGATATCTAGGGTTCTATTAGAGATAGCGCAATAAATCAAAGTGCATTGTCTGTAGGGGGCACTGGCGAATGAATCTGTGCAGCAGGAACGACCTCGGACCACTAGGGGCCGAGAAAACCACCGTCTCATGGGGCCGGACACTCAGGGTCAGGGCAAAATCCAATATATATCTGGTGATATCACGGGTGCTATTAGAGATAGCGCAATAAATCAAAGTGCATTGCCTGTAGGAGGCACTGGCGCATGCATCTTTGCAGCGGGAACGACCTCGGACCACCAGGGGCCGAGAAAACCACCGTCACATGGGGCCGGACACTCAGGGTCAGGGAAAAATCCAATATATATCTGGTGATATCTCGGGTGCTATTAGAGATAGCGCAATAAATCAAAGTGGATTGTCTGTAGGAGGCCCTGGCGCATGAATCTGGCCAGCGGGAACGACCTCGGACCACCAGGGGCCGAGAAAACCACCGTCTCATGTGGCCGGACACTCAGGGTCAGGGGAAAATCCAATATATATCTGGTGATATCTCGGGTGCTATTAGAGATAGCGCAATAAATCAAAGTGCATTGTCTGTAGGAGGCCCTGGCGCATGAATTTGTGCAGCGGGAAGGACCTCGGACCACCAGGGGCCGAGAAAACCACCGTCTCATGGGGCCGGACACTCACGGTCGGGGAAAAATCCAATACACATCTGGTGATATCTCGGGCGCTATTAGAGATAGCGCAATAAATCAAAGTGCAATGTCTGCAGGAAGCCCTGGCGCATGATTCTGTGCAGTGGGAACGACCTCGGACCACCAGGGGCCGAGAAAACCACCGTCTCATGTGGCCGGACACTCAGGGTCAGGGGAAAATCCAATATATATCTGGTGATATCTCGGGTGCTATTAGAGATAGCGCAATAAATCAAAGTGCATTGTCTGTAGCAGGCCCTGGCGCATGAATTTGTGCAGCGGGAAGGACCTCGGACCACCAGGGGCCGAGAAAACCACCGTCTCATGGGGCCGGACACTCACGGTCGGGGAAAAATCCAATACACATCTGGTGATATCTCGGGCGCTATTAGAGATAGCGCAATAAATCAAAATGCAATGTCTGCAGGAAGCCCTGGCGCATGATTCTGTGCAGCGGGAACGACCTCGGACCACCAGGGGCCGAGAAAACCACCGACACATGGCGCCGGACACCCAAGGTCATGTAAATACCCAGGATGTATCTGATGATATCTCCGGTGCTATTAGAGATAGCGCAATAAATCAAAGTGCATTGTCTGTCGGAGGCCCTGGCGCATGAATCTGTGCAGCGGGAACGACCTCGGACGACCAGGGGCCGAGAAAACCACCGCCTCACGGGGCCGGAAACTCAGGGTCAGGGAAAAATGCAATATATATCTGGTGATATCTCGGGTGCTATTAGAGATAGGGCAATAAACCAAAGTGAATTATCTGCTGGAGGCCCTGGCGCATGAATCTGTGTAGCGGGAACGACCTCGGACCACCAGGGGCCGAGAAAACCACCGTCTCATGGGGCCGGACACTCAGGGTCGGGTAAAAATCCAATATATATCCGGTGATATCTCGGGTGCTATTAGAGATAGCGCAATAAACCAAAGTGAATTGTCCGTAGGAGGCCCTGGCGCATGAATCTGTGCAGCGGGAACGACCTCGGACCACCAAGGGCCGGGAAAACCACCGACACATGGCGCCGGATACTAAGGGTCAGGGTAAAATCCAATATATATCTGGTGATATCTCGGCTGCTATTAGAGACTGCGCAATAAATCAAAGTGCATTGTCTGCAGGAAGCCCTGGCGCATTATTCTGTGCAGCGGGAACGACCTCGGACCACCAGCGGCCGAGAAAACCACAGTCTCATAGGACCGGACACTCAGGGTCAGGGGAAAATCAAATATATATCTTGTGATATCTCGGCTGCTATTAGAGATAGCGCAATAAATCAAAGTGCGTTGTCCGTAGGAGGCCCCTGCGCATGAATCTGGGCAGCGGGAACGACCTCGGACCACCAGGGGCCGAGAAAACCACCGACTCATGGGGTCGCATACTAAGGGTCAGAGTAAAATCCAATATATATCTGGTGATATCTCGGGTGCTATTAGAGATAGCGCAATAAATCAAAGTGCATTGTCGGTATGAGGCCCTTGCGCATGATTCTGTGCAGCTGGAACGACCTCGGACCACCAGGGGCCGAGAAAACCACAGTCTCATAGGGCCGGACACTCACGGTCGGGGAAAAATCCAATACACATCTGGTGATATCTCGGGCGCTATTAGAGATAGCGCAATAAATCAAAGTGCAATGTCTGTAGGAGGCCCTGGCGCATGAATCTGTGCAGCGGGAACGACCTCGGACGATCAGGGGCCGAGAAAACCACCGCCTCATGGGGCCGGAAACTCAGGGTCAGGGAAAAATCCAATATATATCTGGTGATATCTCGGGTGCTATTAGAGATAGGGCAATAAACCAAAGTGAATTATCTGCAGGAGGCCCTGGCGCATGAATCTGTGTAGCGGGAACGACCTCGGACCACCAGGGGCCGAGAAAACCACCGTCTCATGGGGCCGGACACTCAGGGTCGGGTAAAAATCCAATATATATCCGGTGATATCTCGGGTGCTATTAGAGATAGCGCAATAAACCAAAGTGAATTGTCCGTAGGAGGCCCTGGCGCATGAATATGTGCAGCGGGAACGACCTCGGACCACCAAGGGCCGGGAAAACCACCGACACATGGCGCCGGATACTAAGGGTCAGGGTAAAATCCAATATATATCTGGTGATATCTCGGCTGATATTAGAGACTGCGCAATAAATCAAAGTGCATTGTCTGCAGGAAGCCCTGGCGCATTATTCTGTGCAGCGGGAACGACCTCGGACCACCTGCGGCCGAGAAAACCACAGTCTCATAGGGCCGGACACTCAGGGTCAGGGGAAAATCAAATATATATCTGGTGATATCTCGGGTGCTATTAGAGATAGCGCAATAAATCAAAGTGCATTGTCCGTAGGAGGCCCCTGCGCATGAATCTGGGCAGCGGGCACGACCTCGGACCACCAGGGGCCGAGAAAACCACCGACTCATGGGGCCGGATACTAAGGGTCAGAGTAAAATCCAATATATATCTGGTGATATCTCGGGTGCTATTAGAGATAGCGCAATAAATCAAAGTGCATTGTCGGTATGAGGCCCGTGCGCATGAATCTGTGCAGCGGGAACGACCTCGGACCACCAGGGGCCGAGAAAATCACCGACTCGTGGCGCCGGATACTAAGGGTCAGGGTAAAATCCAATATATATCTGGTGATATCTCGGGTGCTGTTAGAGATAGCGCAATAAATCAAAGTGCGTTGTCTGCAGGAGGCCCTGGCGCATGAATGTGTGCAGCGGGAACGACCTCGGACCACCAGGGGCCGCGAAAACCACAGTCTCATGGGGCCGAGAACTCTGGGTCAGGCAAAAATCCAATATATATCTGGTGATATCTCGGGTGCTGTTACAGATAGCGCAATAAACCAACGTGCATTGTCTGTAGGAGGCCCTGGCGCATGAATCTGTGCAGCGGGAACGACCTCGGACTACCAGTGGCCGAGAAA
The DNA here is from genome assembly GCF_051020985.1 of Nomia melanderi. Taxonomy (NCBI): domain Eukaryota; kingdom Metazoa; phylum Arthropoda; class Insecta; order Hymenoptera; family Halictidae; genus Nomia; species Nomia melanderi. Next base: position 159,963 of record NW_027475218.1, on the reverse strand, counting down.
ACCACCGTCTCATGGGGCCGGACACTCACGGTCGGGGAAAAATCCAATACACATCTGGAGATATCTCGGGCGCTATTAGAGATAGCGCAATAAATCAAGGTGCATTGTCTGCAGGAAGCCCTGGCGCATGATTCTGTGCAGCGGGAACGACCTCGGACCACCAGGGGCCGAGAAAACCACAGTCTCATAGGGCCGGAATGTCAGCGTCAGGGGAAAATCCGATATATATCTGGTGATATCTCGGGTGCTATTAGAGATAGCGCAATAAACCAAAGTGAATTATCTGCAGGAGGCCATGGCGCATGAATCTGTGCAGCGGGAACGACCTCGGACCACCAGGGGCCGCGAAAACCACAGTCTCATGGGGCCGGACACTCACGGTCGGGGAAAAATCCAATACACATCTGGTGATATCTCGGGTGCTATTAGAGATAGCGCAATAAACCAAAGAGAATTATCTGCAGGCGGCCCAGACGCATGCATCTGTGCAGCGGGAACGACCTACGACCACCAGGGACCGAGAAAACCACGGTCTCATGTGGCCGGACACTCAGGGTCGGGGAAAAATCCGATATATATCTGGTGATATCTCGGGTGCTATTACAGATAGCGCAATAAATCAAAGTGCATTGTCTGTAGGAGGCCCCGGCGCATGAATCTGGGCAGCGGGCACGACCTCGGACCACCAGGGGCCGAGAAAACCACCGTCTCATGGGGCCGGAAACTCAGGGTCAGGGAAAAATCCAATATATATCTGGTGATATCTCGGGTGCTATTAGAGATAGGGCAATAAAACAAAGTGCATTGTCTGTAGGAGGCCCTGGCGAATGAATCTGTGCAGCGGGAACGACCTCGGACGACCAGGGGCCGAGATAACCACCGCCTCATGGGGCCGGAAACTCAGGGTCAGGGAAAAATCCAATATATATCTGGTGATATCTCGGGTGCTATTAGAGATAGCGCAATAAACCAGAGTGAATTGTCCGTAGGAGGCCCTGGCGCATAAATCTGTGCAGCGGGAACGACCTCGGACCACCAAGGGCCGGGAAAACCACCGACACATGGCGCCGGATACTAAGGGTCAGGGTAAAATCCAATATATATCTGGTGATATCTCGGCTGCTATTAGAGACAGCGCAATAAATCAAAGTGCATTGTCCGTAGGAGGCCCCTGCGCATGAATCTGGGCAGCGGGCACGACCTCGGACCACCAGGGGCCGAGAAAACCACCGACTCATGGGGCCGGATACTAAGGGTCAGAGTAAAATCCAATATATATCTGGTGATATCTCGGGTGCTATTAGAGATAGCGCAATAAATCAAAGTGCATTGTCGGTATGAGGCCCGTGCGCATGAATCTGTGCAGCGGGAACGACCTCGGACCACCAGGGGCCGAGAAAATCACCGACTCGTGGCGCCGGATACTAAGGGTCAGGGTAAAATCCAATATATATCTGGTGATATCTCGGGTGCTGTTAGAGATAGCGCAATAAACCAAAGTGAATTGTCCGTAGGAGGCCCTGGCGCATGAATCTGTGCAGCGGGAACGACCTCGGACCACCAATGGCCGGGAAAACCACCGACACATGGCGCCGGATACTAAGGGTCAGGGTAAAATCCAATATATATCTGGTGATATCTCGGCTGCTATTAGAGACTGCGCAATAAATCAAAGTGTATTGTCTGCAGGAAGCCCTGGCGCATTATTCTGTGCAGCGGGAACGACCTCGGACCACCAGCGGCCGAGAAAACCACAGTCTCATAGGGCCGGACACTCAGGGTCAGGGGAAAATCAAATATATATCTGGTGATATCTCGGGTGCTATTAGAGATAGCGCAATAAATCAAAGTGCATTGTCCGTAGGAGGCCCCTGCGCATGAATCTGGGCAGCGGGAACGACCTCGGACCACCAGGGGCCGAGAAAACCACCGACTCATGGGGCCGGATACTAAGGGTCAGAGTAAAATCCAATATATATCTGGTGATATCTCGGGTGCTATTAGAGATAGCGCAATAATTCAAAGTGCATTGTCTGCAGGAAGCCCTGACGCATGAATCTATGCAGCGGGAACGACCTCAGACCACCAGAGGCCGAGAAAACCACAGTCTCATAGGGCCGGAATGTCAGCGTCAGGGGAAAATCCAATATATATCTGGTGATATCACGGGTGCTATTAGAGATAGCGCAATAAATCAAAGTGCATTGTCTGCAGGAGGCCCTGGCGCATGAATCTATGCAGCGGGAACGACCTCGGACCACCAGGGGCCGCGAAAACCACAGTCTCATGGGGCCGAGAACACAGGGTCAAGCAAAAATCCAATATATATCTGGTGATATCTCGGGTGCTATTACAGATAGCGCAATAAACCAACGTGCATTGTCTGTAGGAGGCCCTGGCGCATGAATCTGTGCAGCGGGAACGACCTCGGACCACCAGTGGCCGAGAAAACCACCGTCTCATGGGGCCGGACACTCACGGTCGAGGAAAAATCCAATACACATCTGGAGATATCTCGGGCGCTATTAGAGATTGCGCAATAAATCAAGGTGCATTGTCTGCGGGAGGCCCTGTCGCATGAATCTGTGCAGCGACACAGACCTCGGACAACCAGGGGCCGAGAAAACCACCGTCTCATGGGGCCGGAAACTCAGGGTCAGGGAAAAATCCAATATATATCTGGTGATATCTCGGGTGCTATTAGAGATAGGGCAATAAAACAAAGTGCATTGTCTGTAGGAGGCCCTGGCGAATGAATCTGTGCAGCGACACAGACCTCGGACAACCAGGGGCCGAGAAAACCACCGTCTCATGGGGCCGGAAACTCAGGGTCAGGGAAAAATCCAATATATATCTGGTGATATCTCGGGTGCTATTAGAGATAGGGCAATAAAACAAAGTGCATTGTCTGCAGGAGGCCATGGCGCATGAATCTGTGCAGCGGGAACGACCTCGGACCACCAGGGGCCGCGAAAACCACAGTCTCATGGGGCCGGACACTCACGGTCGGGGAAAAATCCAATACACATCTGGTGATATCTCGGGTGCTATTAGAGATAGCGCAATAAACCAAAGAGAATTATCTGCAGGCGGCCCTGCCGCATGCATCTGTGCAGCGGGAACGACCTACGACCACCAGGGACCGAGAAAACCACGGTCACATGTGGCCGGACACTCAGGGTCAGGGAAAAATCCGATATATATCAGGTGATATCTCGGGTGCTATTACAGATAGCGCAATAAATCAAAGTGCATTGTCTGTAGGAGGCCCCGGCGCATGAATCTGGGCAGCGGGCACGACCTCGGACCACCAGGGGCCGAGAAAACCACCGTCTCATGGGGCCGGAAACTCAGGGTCAGGGAAAAATCCAATATATATCTGGTGATATCTCGGGTGCTATTAGAGATAGGGCAATAAAACAAAGTGCATTGTCTGTAGGAGGCCCTGGCGCATGAATATGTGCAGCGGGAACGACCTCGGACGACCAGGGGCCGAGAAAACCACCGCCTCATGGGGCCGGAAACTCAGGGTCAGGGAAAAATCCAATATATATCTGGTGATATCTCGGGTGCTATTAGAGATAGGGCAATAAACCAAAGTGAATTATCTGCAGGAGGCCCTGGCGCATGAATCTGTGTAGCGGGAACGACCTCGGACCACCAGGGGCCGAGAAAACCACCGTCTCATGGGGCCGGACACTCAGGGTCGGGTAAAAATCCAATATATATCCGGTGATATCTCGGGTGCTATTAGAGATAGCGCAATAAACCAAAGTGAATTGTCCGTAGGAGGCCCTGGCGCATAAATCTGTGCAGCGGGAACGACCTCGGACCACCAAGGGCCGGGAAAACCACCGACACATGGCGCCGGATACTAAGGGTCAGGGTAAAATCCAATATATATCTGGTGATATCTCGGCTGCTATTAGAGACAGCGCAATGAATCAAAGTGCATTGTCTGCAGGAAGCCCTGGAACATTATTCTGAGCAGCGGGAACGACCTCGGACCACCAGCGGCCGAGAAAACCACAGTCTCATAAGGCCGGACACTCAGGGTCAGGGGAAAATCCAATATATATCTGGTGATATCTCGGGTGCTATTAGAGATAGCTCAATATATCAAAGTGCATTGTCTGCAGGAAGCCCTGGCGCATTATTCTGTGCAGCGGGAACGACCTCGGACCACCAGCGGCCGAGAAAACCACAGTCTCATAGGGCCGGACACTCAGGGTCAGGGGAAAATCCAATATATATCTGGTGATATCTCGGGTGATATTAGAGATAGCGCAATAAATCAAAGTGCATTGTCTGCAGAAAGCCCTGAGGCATCAATCTGTGCAGCGGGAACGACCTCGGACCACCAGGGACCGAGAAAATCACCGTCTCATGGGGCCGGACTGTAAGGGTCAGGGAAAAACCCAATATATATCTGGTGATATCTAGGGTTCTATTAGAGATAGCGCAAGAAATCAAAGTGTATTGTCTGTAGGAGGCCCTGGCGCATGAATCTGTGCAGCGGGAACGACCTCGGACCACCAGTGGCCGAGAAAACCACCGTCTCATGGGGCCGGACACTCAGGGTCAGGGGAAAATCCAATATATATCTGGTGATATCTCGGGTGCTATTAGAGATAGCGCACTAAACCAATGTGAATTATCTGCAGCAGGCCCTGGCGCATGAATCTGTGCAGCGGGAACGACCTCGGACCACAAGGGGCCGAGAAAACCACCGTCTCATGGGCCCGAACACTCAGGTTCAGGGAAAAATCCAATATATATCTGGTGATATCTCGGGTGCTATTACAGATAGCGCAATAAATCATACTGCATTGTCTGTAGGAGGCCCTGGCGCATGAATCTGTGCAGCGGGAACGACCTCGGACCACCAGGGGCCGATAAAACCACCGTCTCATGGGGCCGGACATTCAGGGTCAGGGGAAAATCCAATATATATCTGGTGATATCTCGGGTGCTATTAGAGATAGCGCAATAAACCAAAGTGGATTGTCTGTAGGAGGCCCTGGCGCATGAATCTGGCCAGCGGGAACGACCTCGGACCACCAGGGGCCGAGAAAACCACCGTCTCATGTGGCCGGACACTCAGGGTCAGGGGAAAATCCAATATATATCTGGTGATATCTCGGGTGCTATTAGAGATAGCGCAATAAATCAAAGTGCATTGTCTGTAGGAGGCACTGGCGAATGAATCTGTGCAGCAGGAACGACCTCGGACCACCAGGGGCCGAGAAAATTACAGATATTCGGAATCCGTCACCCAAGGTCATGTAAAAATTCAGCATATATCTGGTGATATCTCGGGTGCTATTAGAGCGAGCGCAATAAACCAAAGTGAATTATCTGCAGGAGGCCCTGGCGCATGCATCTGTACAGCGGGAACGACCTCGGACCACCAGGGGCCGAGAAAACCACCGTCACATGGGGCCGGACACTCAGGGTCAGGGAAAAATCCAATATATATCTGGTGATATCTCGGGTGCTATTAGAGATAGCGCAATAAATCAAAGTGGATTGTCTGTAGGAGGCCCTGGCGCATGAATCTGGCCAGCGGGAACGACCTCGGACCACCAGGGGCCAAGAAAACCACCGTCTCATGTGGCCGGACACTCAGGGTCAGGGGAAAATCCAATATATATCTGGTGATATCTCGGGTGCTATTAGAGATAGCGCAATAAATCAAAGTGCATTGTCTGCAGGAAGCCCTGACGCATGAATCTGTGCAGCGGGAACGACCTCGGACCACCAGGGGCCGCGAAAACAACAGTCTCATGGGGCCGAGAACTCAGGGTCAAGCAACAATCCAATATATATCTGGTGATATCTCGGGTGCTATTACAGATAGCGCAATAAACCAACGTGCATTGTCTGTAGGAGGCCTTGGCGCATGAATCTGTGCAGCGGGAACGACCTCGGACCACCAGTGGCCGAGAAAACCACCGTCTCATGGGGCCGGACACTCACGGTCGAGGAAAAATCCAATACACATCTGGAGATATCTCGGGCGCTATTAGAGATAGCGCAATAAATCAAGGTGCATTGTCTGCGGGAGGTCCTGTCGCATGAATCTGTGCAGCGACACAGGCCTCGGACAACCAGGGGCCGAGAAAACCACCGACACATGGGGCCGGACACTCAGGGTCAGGGAAAAATCCTATATATATCGTGTGATATCTCGGGTGCTATTACAGATAGCGAAATAAATCAAAGAGAATTGTCTGTAGGAGGCCCTGGCGCATGAATCTGTGCAGCGGGAACGACCTCGGACCACCAGGGGCCGAGAAAACCAGACTCTTGTGCCGGTCAGTCAGGGTCAGGGGAAAATCAAATATATATCTGGTGATATCTCGGGTGCTATTAGAGATAGCGCAATAAATCAAGGTGCATTGTCTGCAGGAAGCCCTGGCGCATGATTCTGTGCAGCGGGAACGACCTCGGACCACCAGGGGCCGAGAAAACCACAGTCTCATAGGGCCGGACTGTCAGCGTCAGGGGAAAATCCAATATATATCTGGTGATATCTCGGGTGCTATTAGAAATAGCGCAATAAACCAAAGTGAATTATCTGCAGGATGCCATGGCGCATGAATCTGTGCAGCGGGAACGACCTCGGACCACCAGGGGCCGCGAAAACCACAGTCTCATGGGGCCGGACACTCACGGTCGGGGAAAAATCCAATACACATCTGGTGATATCTCGGGTGCTATTAGAGATAGCGCAATAAACCAAAGAGAATTATCTGCAGGCGGCCCTGCCGCATGCATCTGTGCAGCGGGAACGACCTACGACCACCAGGGACCGAGAAAACCACGGTCTCATGTGGCCGGACACTCAGGGTCAGGGAAAAATCCGATATATATCTGGTGATATCTCGGGTGCTATTACAGATAGCGCAATAAATCAAAGTGCATTGTCTGTAGGAGGCCCCGGCGCATGAATCTGGGCAGCGGGCACGACCTCGGACAACCAGGGGCCGAGAAAACCACCGTCTCATGGGGCCGGAAACTCAGGGTCAGGGAAAAATCCAATATATATCTGGTGATATCTCGGGTGCTATTAGAGATAGGGCAATAAAACAAAGTGCATTGTCTGTAGGAGGCCCTGGCGCATGAATCTGTGCAGCGGGAACGACCTCGGACGACCAGGGGCCGAGAAAACCACCGCCTCATGGGGCCGGAAACTCAGGGTCAGGGAAAAATCCAATATATATCTGGTGATATCTCGGGTGCTATTAGAGATAGGGCAATAAACCAAAGTGAATTATCTGCAGGAGGCCCTGGCGCATGAATCTGTGTAGCGGGAACGACCTCGGACCACCAGGGGCCGAGAAAACCGCCGTCTCATGGGGCCGGACACTCAGGGTCGGGTAAAAATCCAATATATATCCGGTGATATCTCGGGTGCTATTAGAGATAGCGCAATAAACCAAAGTGAATTGTCCGTAGGAGGCCCTGGCGCATAAATCTGTGCAGCGGGAACGACCTCGGACCACCAAGGGCCGGGAAAACCACCGACACATGGCGCCGGATACTAAGGGTCAGGGTAAAATCCAATATATATCTGGTGATATCTCGGCTGCTATTAGAGACAGCGCAATGAATCAAAGTGCATTGTCTGCAGGAAGCCCTGGAACATTATTCTGAGCAGCGGGAACGACCTCGGACCACCAGCGGCCGAGAAAACCACAGTCTCATAAGGCCGGACACTCAGGGTCAGGGGAAAATCCAATATATATCTGGTGATATCTCGGGTGCTATTAGAGATAGATCAATATATCAAAGTGCATTGTCTGCAGGAAGCCCTGGCGCATTATTCTGTGCAGCGGGAACGACCTCGGACCACCAGCGGCCGAGAAAACCACAGTCTCATAGGGCCGGACACTCAGGGTCAGGGGAAAATCCAATATATATCTGGTGATATCTCGGGTGCTATTAGAGATAGCGCAATAAATCAAAGTGCATTGTCTGCAGAAAGCCCTGAGGCATCAATCTATGCAGCGGGAACGACCTCGGACCACCAGGGACCGAGAAAATCACCGTCTCATGGGGCCGGACTGTAAGGGTCAGGGAAAAACCCAATATATATCTGGTGATATCTAGGGTTCTATTAGAGATAGCGCAATAAATCAAAGTGTATTGTCTGTAGGAGGCACTGGCGAATGAATCTGTGCAGCAGGAACGACCTCGGACCACCAGGGGCCGAGAAAATTACAGATATTCGGAATCCGTCACCCAAGGTCATGTAAAAATCCAGCATATATCTGGTGATATCTCGGGTGCTATTAGAGAGAGCGCAATAAACCAAAGTGAATTATCTGCAGGAGGCCCTGGCGCATGCATCTGTGCAGCAGGAACGACCTCGGACCATCAGGGGCCGAGAAAACCACCGTCACATGGGGCCGGACACTCAGGGTCAGGGAAAAATCCAATATATATCTGGTGATATCTCGGGTGCTATTAGAGATAGCGCAATAAATCAAAGTGGATTGTCTGTAGGAGGCCCTGGCGCATGAATCTGGCCAGCGGGAACGACCTCGGACCACCAGGGGCCGAGAAAACCACCGTCTCATGTGGCCGGACACTCAGGGTCAGGGGAAAATCCAATATATATCTGGTGATATCTCGGGTGCTATTAGAGATAGCGCAATAATTCAAAGTGCATTGTCTGCAGGAAGCCCTGACGCATGAATCTGTGCCGCGGGAACGACCTCGGACCACCAGGGGCCGCGAAAACCAGTCGCTTGTGCCGGACAGTCAGGGTAAGGGGAAAATCAAATATATATCTGGTGATATCACGGGTGCTATTAGAGATAGCGCAATAAATCAAAGTGCATTGTCTGCAGGAGGCCCTGGCGCATGAATCTATGCAGCGGGAACGACCTCGGACCACCAGGGGCCGAGAAAACCACTGTCTCATGGGGCCGGACACTCAGGGTCTGGGAAAAATCCAATATATATCTGCTGATATCTCAGGTGCTATTACAGATAGCGCAATAAATCAAAGTGCATTGTCTGTAGGAGGCCCTGGCGCATGAATCTGGCCAGCGGGAACGACCTCGGACCACCAGGGGCCGAGAAAACCACCGTCTCATGTGGCCGGACACTCAGGGTCAGGGGAAAATCCGATATATATCTGGTGATATCTCGGGTGCTATTAGAGATAGCGCAATAAACCAACGTGCATTGTCTGTGGGAGGCCCTGGCGCATGAATCTGTGCAGCGGGAACGACCTCGGATCACCAGGGGCCGAGAAAACCAGACTCTTGTGCCGGTCAGTCAGGGTCAGGGGAAAATCAAATATATATCTGGTGATATCTCGGGTGCTATTAGAGATAGCGCAATAAATCAAAGTGCATTGTCCGTAGGAGGCCCCTGCGCATGAATCTGGGCAGCGAGAACGACCTCGGACCACCAGGGGCCGAGAAAACCACCGACTCATGGGGCCGGATACTAAGGGTCAGAGTAAAATCGAATATATATCTGGTGATATCTCGGGTGCTATTAGAGACAGCGCAATAAATCAAAGTGCATTGTCGGTATGAGGCCCGTGCGCATGAATCTGTGCAGCGGCAACGACCTCGGACCACCAGGGGCCGAGAAAATCACCGACTCATGGGGCCGGACACTCACGGTCGGGGAAAAATCCAATACACATCTGGTGATATCTCGGGTGCTATTAGAGATAGCGCAATAAATCAAAGTGCATTGTCGGTAGGAGGCCCGTGCGCATGAATCTGTGCAGCGGGAACGACCTCGGACCACCAGGGGCCGAGAAAATCACCGACTCATGGCGCCGGATACTAAGGGTCAGGGTAAAATCCAATATATATCTGGTGATATCTCGGGTGCTATTAGAGATAGCGCAATAAATCAAAGTGCGTTGTCTGCAGGAGGCCCTGGCGCATGAATGTGTGCAGCGGGAACGACCTCGGACCACCAGGGGCCGCGAAAACCACAGTCTCATGGGGCCGAGAACTCTGGGTCAGGCAAAAATCCAATATATATCTGGTGATATCTCGGGTGCTATTACAGATAGCGCAATAAACCAACGTGCATTGTCTGTAGGAGGCCCTGGCGCATGAATCTGTGCAGCCGGAACGACCTCGGACCACCAGTGGCCGAGAAAACCACCGTCTCATGGGGCCGGACACTCACGGTCGGGGAAAAATCCAATACACATCTGGAGATATCTCGGGCGCTATTAGAGATAGCGCAATAAATCAAGGTGCATTGTCTGCAGGAAGCCCTGGCGCATGATTCTGTGCAGCGGGAACGACCTCGGACCACCAGGGGCCGAGAAAACCACAGTCTCATAGGGCCGGACTGTCAGCGTCAGGGGAAAATCCAATATATATCTGGTGATATCTCGGGTGCTATTAGAGATAGCGCAATAAACCAAAGTGAATTATCTGCAGGAGGCCATGGCGCATGAATCTGTGCAGCGGGAACGACCTCGGACCACCAGGGGCCGCGAAAACCACAGTCTCATGGGGCCGGACACTCACGGTCGGGGAAAAATCCAATACACATCTGGTGATATCTCGGGTGCTATTAGAGATAGCGCAATAAACCAAAGAGAATTATCTGCAGGCGGCCGTGCCGCATGCATCTGTGCAGCGGGAACGACCTACGACCACCAGGGACCGAGAAAACCACGGTCTCATGTGGCCGGACACTCAGGGTCAGGGAAAAATCCGATATATATCTGGTGATATCTCGGGTGCTATTACAGATAGCGCAATAAATCAAAGTGCATTGTCTGTAGGAGGCCCCGGCGCATGAATCTGGGCAGCGGGCACGACCTCGGACCACCAAGGGCCGGGAAAACCACCGACACATGGCGCCGGATACTAAGGGTCAGGGTAAAATCCAATATATATCTGGTGATATCTCGGCTGCTATTAGAGACAGCGCAATGAATCAAAGTGCATTGTCTGCAGGAAGCCCTGGAACATTATTCTGAGCAGCGGGAACGACCTCGGACCACCAGCGGCCGAGAAAACCACAGTCTCATAAGGCCGGACACTCAGGGTCAGGGGAAAATCCAATATATATCTGGTGATATCTCGGGTGCTATTAGAGATAGATCAATATATCAAAGTGCATTGTCTGCAGGAAGCCCTGGCGCATTATTCTGTGCAGCGGGAACGACCTCGGACCACCAGCGGCCGAGAAAACCACAGTCTCATAGGGCCGGACACTCAGGGTCAGGGGAAAATCCAATATATATCTGGTGATATCTCGGGTGCTATTAGAGATAGCGCAATAAATCAAAGTGCATTGTCTGCAGAAAGCCCTGAGGCATCAATCTGTGCAGCGGGAACGACCTCGGACCACCAGGGACCGAGAAAATCACCGTCTCATGGGGCCGGACTGTAAGGGTCAGGGAAAAACCCAATATATATCTGGTGATATCTAGGGTTCTATTAGAGATAGCGCAATAAATCAAAGTGTATTGTCTGTAGGAGGCACTGGCGAATGAATCTGTGCAGCAGGAACGACCTCGGACCACCAGGGGCCGAGAAAATTACAGATATTCGGAATCCGTCACCCAAGGTCATGTAAAAATCCAGCATATATCTGGTGATATCTCGGGTGCTATTAGAGAGAGCGCAATAATTCAAAGTGCATTGTCTGCAGGAAGCCCTGACGCATGAATCTGTGCCGCGGGAACGACCTCGGACCACCAGGGGCCGCGAAAACCAGTCGCTTGTGCCGGACAGTCAGGGTAAGGGGAAAATCAAATATATATCTGGTGATATCACGGGTGCTATTAGAGATAGCGCAATAAATCAAAGTGCATTGTCTGCAGGAGGCCCTGGCGCATGAATCTATGCAGCGGGAACGACCTCGGACCACCAGGGGCCGAGAAAACCACTGTCTCATGGGGCCGGACACTCAGGGTCTGGGAAAAATCCAATATATATCTGCTGATATCTCAGGTGCTATTACAGATAGCGCAATAAATCAAAGTGCATTGTCTGTAGGAGGCCCTGGCGCATGAATCTGGCCAGCGGGAACGACCTCGGACCACCAGGGGCCGAGAAAACCACCGTCTCATGTGGCCGGACACTCAGGGTCAGGGGAAAATCCGATATATATCTGGTGATATCTCGGGTGCTATTAGAGATAGCGCAATAAACCAACGTGCATTGTCTGTGGGAGGCCCTGGCGCATGAATCTGTGCAGCGGGAACGACCTCGGACCACCAGGGGCCGAGAAAACCAGACTCTTGTGCCGGTCAGTCAGGGTCAGGGGAAAATCAAATATATATCTGGTGATATCTCGGGTGCTATTAGAGATAGCGCAATAAATCAAAGTGCATTGTCCGTAGGAGGCCCCTGCGCATGAATCTGGGCAGCGAGAACGACCTCGGACCACCAGGGGCCGAGAAAACCACCGACTCATGGGGCCGGATACTAAGGGTCAGAGTAAAATCGAATATATATCTGGTGATATCTCGGGTGCTATTAGAGACAGCGCAATAAATCAAAGTGCATTGTCGGTATGAGGCCCGTGCGCATGAATCTGTGCAGCGGCAACGACCTCGGACCACCAGGGGCCGAGAAAATCACCGACTCATGGCGCCGGATACTAAGGGTCAGGGTAAAATCCAATATATATCTGGTGATATCTCGGGTGCTATTAGAGATAGCGCAATAAATCAAAGTGCGTTGTCTACAGGAGGCCCTGGCGCATGAATGTGTGCAGCGGGAACGACCTCGGACCACCAGGGGCCGCGAAAACCACAGTCTCATGGGGCCGAGAACTCTGGGTCAGGCAAAAATCCAATATATATCTGGTGATATCTCGGGTGCTATTACAGATAGCGCAATAAACCAACGTGCATTGTCTGTAGGAGGCCCTGGCGCATGAATCTGTGCAGCGGGAACGACCTCGGACCACCAGTGGCCGAGAAAACCACCGTCTCATGGGGCCGGACACTCACGGTCGGGGAAAAATCCAATACACATCTGGAGATATCTCGGGCGCTATTAGAGATAGCGCAATAAATCAAGGTGCATTGTCTGCAGGAAGCCCTGGCGCATGATTCTGTGCAGCGGGAACGACCTCGGACCACCAGGGGCCGAGAAAACCACAGTCTCATAGGGCCGGACTGTCAGCGTCAGGGGAAAATCCAATATATATCTGGTGATATCTCGGGTGCTATTAGAGATAGCGCAATAAACCAAAGTGAATTATCTGCAGGAGGCCATGGCGCATGAATCTGTGCAGCGGGAACGACCTCGGACCACCAGGGGCCGCGAAAACCACAGTCTCATGGGGCCGGACACTCACGGTCGGGGAAAAATCCAATACACATCTGGTGATATCTCGGGTGCTATTAGAGATAGCGCAATAAATCAAAGTGCATTGTCGGTAGGAGGCCCGTGCGCATGAATCTGTGCAGCGGGAACGACCTCGGACCACCAGGGGCCGAGAAAATCACCGACTCATGGCGCCGGATACTAAGGGTCAGGGTAAAATCCAATATATATCTGGTGATATCTCGGGTGCTATTAGAGATAGCGCAATAAATCAAAGTGCGTTGTCTGCAGGAGGCCCTGGCGCATGAATGTGTGCAGCGGGAACGACCTCGGACCACCAGGGGCCGCGAAAACCACAGTCTCATGGGGCCGAGAACTCTGGGTCAGGCAAAAATCCAATATATATCTGGTGATATCTCGGGTGCTATTACAGATAGCGCAATAAACCAACGTGCATTGTCTGTAGGAGGCCCTGGCGCATGAATCTGTGCAGCGGGAACGACCTCGGACCACCAGTGGCCGAGAAAACCACCGTCTCATGGGGCCGGACACTCACGGTCGGGGAAAAATCCAATACACATCTGGAGATATCTCGGGCGCTATTAGAGATAGCGCAATAAATCAAGGTGCATTGTCTGCAGGAAGCCCTGGCGCATGATTCTGTGCAGCGGGAACGACCTCGGACCACCAGGGGCCGAGAAAACCACAGTCTCATAGGGCCGGACTGTCAGCGTCAGGGGAAAATCCAATATATATCTGGTGATATCTCGGGTGCTATTAGAGATAGCGCAATAAACCAAAGTGAATTATCTGCAGGAGGCCATGGCGCATGAATCTGTGCAGCGGGAACGACCTCGGACCACCAGGGGCCGCGAAAACCACAGTCTCATGGGGCCGGACACTCACGGTCGGGGAAAAATCCAATACACATCTGGTGATATCTCGGGTGCTATTAGAGATAGCGCAATAAACCAAAGAGAATTATCTGCAGGCGGCCGTGCCGCATGCATCTGTGCAGCGGGAACGACCTACGACCACCAGGGACCGAGAAAACCACGGTCTCATGTGGCCGGACACTCAGGGTCAGGGAAAAATCAAATATATATCTGGTGATATCTCGGGTGCTATTAGAGATAGGGCAATAAAACAAAGTGCATTGTCTGTAGGAGGCCCTGGCGCATGAATCTGTGCAGCGGGAACGACCTCGGACGACCAGGGGCCGATAAAACCACCGCCTCATGGGGCCGGAAACTCAGGGTCAGGGAAAAATCCAATATATATCTGGTGATATCTCGGGTGCTATTAGAGATAGGGCAATAAACCAAAGTGAATTATCTGCAGGAGGCCCTGGCGCATGAATCTGTGTAGCGGGAACGACCTCGGACCACCAGGGGCCGAGAAAACCACCGTCTCATGGGGCCGGACACTCAGGGTCGGGTAAAAATCCAATATATATCCGGTGATATCTCGGGTGCTATTAGAGATAGCGCAATAAACCAAAGTGAATTGTCCGTAGGAGGCCCTGGCGCATAAATCTGTGCAGCGGGAACGACCTCGGACCACCAAGGGCCGGGAAAACCACCGACACATGGCGCCGGATACTAAGGGTCAGGGTAAAATCCAATATATATCTGGTCATATCTCGGCTGCTATTAGAGACCGCGCAATGAATCAAAGTGCATTGTCTGCAGGAAGCCATGGAACATTATTCTGTGCAGCGGGAACGACCTCGGACCACCAGCGGCCGAGAAAACCACAGTCTCATAAGGCCGGTAACTCAGGGTCAGGGGAAAATCCAATATATATCTGGTGATATCTCGGGTGCTATTAGAGATCGCGCAATAAATCAAAGTGCATTGTCTGCAGGAAGCCCTGACGCATGAATCTGTGCAGCGGGAACGACCTCGGACCACCAGGGACCGAGAAGATCACCGTCTCATGGGGCCGGACTGTAAGGGTCAGGGAAAAACCCAATATATATCTGGTGATATCTAGGGTTCTATTAGAGATAGCGCAATAAATCAAAGTGCATTGTCTGTAGGAGGCAATGGCGAATGAATCTGTGCAGCACGAACGACCTCGGACCACTAGCGGCCGAGAAAACCACCGTCTCATGGGGCCGGACACTCAGGGTCAGGGCAAAATCCAATATATATCTGGTGATATCTCGGGTGCTATTAGAGATAGCGCAATAAATCAAAGTGCATTGCCTGTAGGAGGCACTGGCGAATGAATCTGTGCAGCAGGAACGACCTCGGACCACCAGGGGCCGAGAAAATTACAGATATTCGGAATCCGTCACCCAAGGTCATGTAAAAATCCAGCATATATCTGGTGATATCTCGGGTGCTATTAGATATAGCGCAATAAATCAAAGTGGATTGTCTGTAGGAGGCCCTGGCGCATGAATCTGGCCAGCGGGAACGACCTCGGACCACCAGGGGCCGAGAAAACCAACGTCTCATGTGGCCGGACAGTCAGGGTCAGGGGAAAATCAAATATATATCTGGAGATATCTCGGGTGCTATTAGAGATAGCGCAATAAATCAAGGTGCATTGTCTGCAGGAAGCCCTGGCGCATGATTCTGTGCAGCGGGAACGACCTCGGACCACCAGGGGCCGAGAAAACCACCGTCTCATGGGGCCGGACACTCAGGGTCAGGGAAAAATCCAATATATATCTGGTGATATCTCGGGTGCTATTACAGACAGCGCAATAAATCAAAGTGCATTGTCTGTGGGAGGCCCTGGCGCATGAATCTGTGCAGCGGGAACGACCTCGGACTACCAGGGGCCGAGAAAACCAGTCTCTTGTGCCGGACAGTCAGGGTAAGGGGAAAATCAAATATATATCTGGTGATATCTCGGGTGCTATT
This sequence comes from Nomia melanderi, assembly GCF_051020985.1. Lineage (NCBI taxonomy): Eukaryota > Metazoa > Arthropoda > Insecta > Hymenoptera > Halictidae > Nomia > Nomia melanderi. The sequence goes on along the minus strand of NW_027475218.1, from coordinate 143,804 downwards.
AGAGATAGCGCAATAAACCAACGTGCATTCTCTGTAGGAGGCCCTGGTGCATGAATCTGTGAAGCGGGAAGGACCTCGGATCACCAGGGGCCGAGAAAACCACCGTCTCATGGGGCCGGACACTCACGGTCGGGGAAAAATCCAATACACATCTGGTGATATCTCGGGCGCTATTTGAGATAGCGCAATAAATCAAAGTGCAATGTCTGCAGGAAGCCCTGGCGCATGATTCTGTGCAGCGGGAACGACCTCGGACCACCAGGGGCCGAGAAAACCACCGACACATGGCGCCGGACACCCAAGGTCATGTAAATACCCAGGATGTATCTGATGATATCTCCGGTGCTAGTAGAGATAGCGCAATAAATCAAAGTGCATTGTCTGTAGGAGGCCCTGGCGCATGAATCTGTGCAGCGGGAACGACCTCGGACGACCAGGGGCCGAGAAAACCACCGCCTCATGGGGCCGGAAACTCAGGGTCAGGGAAAAATCCAATATATATCTGGTGATATCTCGGGTGCTATTAGAGATAGGGCAATAAATCAAAGTGAATTGTCCGTAGGAGGCCCTGGCGCATGAATCTGTGCAGCGGGAACGACCTCGGACCACCAAGGGCCGGGAAAACCACCGACACATGGCGCCGGATACTAAGGGTCAGGGTAAAATCCAATATATATCTGGTGATATCTCGGCTGCTATTAGAGACAGCGCAATAAATCAAAGTGCATTGTCTGCAGGAAGCCCTGGCGCATTATTCTGTGCAGCGGGAACGACCTCGGACCACCAGCGGCCGAGAAAACCACAGTCTCATAGGGCCGGACACTCAGGGTCAGGGGAAAATCAAATATATATCTGGTGATATTTCGGGTGCTATTAGAGATAGCGCAATAAATCAAAGTGCATTGTCTGTAGGAGGCACTGGCGAATGAATCTGTGCAGCAGGAACGACCTCGGACCCCCAGGGGCCGAGAAAATTACAGTCGCATGGGGCCGAGAACTCAGGGTCAGGGAAAAATCCAATATATATCTGGTGATATCTCGGGTGCTATTAGAGATAGCGCAATAAATCAAAGTTCATTGTCTGTAGGAGGCCCTGGCGCATGAATCTGTGCAGCGGGAACGACCTCGGACCACCAGGGGTCGAGAAAACCGCAGTCTCACGGGGCCGGACACTCAGGGTCAGGGGAAAATCCAATATATATCTGGTCATATCTCGGGTGCTATTAGAGATAGCGCAATAAACCAATGTGAATTATCTGCAGGAGGCCCTGGGGCATGAATCTGTGCAGCGGGAACGACCTCGGACCACCAGGGGCCGAGAAAACCACCGTCTCATGGGGCCGGACACTCAGGGTCATGGAAAAATCCAATATATATCTGGTGATATCTCGGGTGCTATTACAGATAGCGCAATAAATCAAAGTGCATTGTCTGTAGGAGACCCTGGCGCATGAATCTGGGCAGCGGGAACGACGTCGGACCACCAGGGGCGGAGAAAATTACAGATTTTCGGTATCCGTCACCCAAAGTCATGTAAAAATCCAGCATATATATGGAGCTTTCTCAGGTGCTATTACAGATAGCGCAATAAATCAAAGTGCATTGTCTGTAGGAGGCCCTGGCGCATAAATCTGGCCAGCGGGAACGACCTCGGACCACCAGGGGCCGAGAAAACCACAGTCACATGGGGCCGGACACTCAGGGTCAGGGGAAAATCCAATATATATCTGGTGATATCTCGGGTGCTATTAGAGATAGCGCAATAAACCAACGTGAATTATCTGAAGGAGGCCCTGGCGAAAGCATCGGTGCAGCGGGAACGACCTCGGACCAGCAGAGGCCGAGAAAACCACCGTCTCATGGGGCCGGACACTCAGGGACAGGGAAAAATCCAATATATGTCTGGTGATATCTTGGCCGCTATTACCGATAGCGCTATGAATCAAAGTGCATTGTCTGTAGGAGGCCGTGGCGCATGAATCTGTGCAGCGGGAACGACCTCGGACCACCATGGGCCGAGAAAACCGCAGTCTCATGGGGCCGGACACTCAGGGTCAGGGGAAAATCCAATATATATCTGGTTATATCTCGGGTGCTATTAGAGATAGCGCAATAAACCAAAGTGAATTATCTGCAGGAGGCCCTGGCGCATGAATCTGTACAGCGGGAACGACCTCGGACCACCAGAGGCCGAGAAAACCACCGTCTCAGGGTGCCGGACACTCAGGGTCAGGGGAAAAGCCAATATATATCTGGTGATATCTCGGGTGCTATTAGAGATAGCGCAATAAACCAAAGTGAATTATCTGCAGGAGGCCCTGGCGCATGCATCTGTGCAGCGGGAACGACGTCGGACCACCAGGGGCCGAGAAAACAACCGTCTCAAGGGGCCGGACACTCAAGGTCAGGGAAAAATCCAATATATATCTGGTGATATCTTGGGTGCTATTACAGATAGCGCAATAAACCAAAGTGAATTATCTGCAGGAGGCCCTGGCGCATGCATCTGGCAAGCGGGGACGACCTCCGACCACCAGGGGCCGAGACAACCACCGTCTCATGGGGCCGGACACTCAGGGTCAGGGAAAAATTCAATATATATCTGGTGATATCTCGGGTGCTATTAGTTATAGCGCAACAAATCAAAGTTCATTGTCTGTAGGAGGCCCTGGCGCATGAATCTGGGCAGCGGGAACGTCCTCGGACCACCAGGGGCCGAGAAAACCACCGACACATGGCGCCGGACACCCAAGGTCATGTAAATACCCAGGATGTATCTGATGATATCTCCGGTGCTATTAGAGATAGCGCAATAAATCAAAGTGCATTGTCTGTAGGAGGCCCCGGCGCATGAATCTGTGCAGCGGGAAGGACATCGGACCACCAGGGGCCGAGAAAAGCACCGTCTCATGGGGCCGGACACTCAGGGACAGGGAAAAATCCAATATATGTCTGGTGATATCTTGGGTGCTATTAGAGATAGCGCAATAAACCAAAGTGAATTATCTGTAGGAGGCCCTGGCGCATGCATCTCTGCAGCGGGAACGACCTCCGACCACCAGGGGCCGAGACAACCACCGGCTGATGGGGCCGGACACTCAGGTTCAGGGAAAAATCCAATATATATCTGGTGATATCTCGGGTGCTATTAGAGATAGCGCAATAAACCAAAGTGAATTATCTGTAGGAGGCCCTGGCCGATGCATCTGTGCAGCGGGAACGACCTCGCACCACCAGGGGCCGAGAAAACCACCGTCTCATGGGGCCGGACACTCAGGGTCAGGGAAAAATCCAATATATATCTGGTGATATCTCCGGTGCTATTAGAGATAGCGCAGTAAATCGGAGTGCATTGTCTGTAGGAGGCACTGGCGCATGATTCTGAGCAGCGGGATCGACCTCGGACCAGGAGGGACCGAGAAAACCATCGACACATGGGGCCGGACTTTCAGGGTCAGGGAAAAATCCGATATATATCTGGTGATATCTCGGGTGCTATTAGAGACAGCGCAATAAATCAAAGTGCATTGTCTGAAGGAGGCCCTGGGGCATGAATCTGTGCAGCGGGATCGACCTCGGACTACCAGGGGCCGACAAAACCACCGACACATGGGGCCGGACACTCAGGGTCAGGGGAAAATCCAATATATATCTGGTGATATCTCGGGTGCTATTAGAGATAGCGCACTAAATCAAAGTTAATTATTTGCCGGGGGCCCTGGCGCATGAATCTGTGCAGCGGGAACGACCTCGGACCACCAGGGGCCGAGAAATCCACCGTCTCATGGGGCCGGACGCTCAGGGTCAGGGGAAAATCCAATATATATCTGGTGATATCTCGGGTGCTATTAGAGATAGCGCAATAAATCAAAGTGCATTGTCTGAAGGAGGCCCTGGGGCATGAATCTGTGCAGCGGGATCGACCTCGGACTACCAGGGGGCGAGAAAACCACCGACACATGGGGCGGGACGCTCAGGGTCAGGGGAAAATCCAATATATATCTGGTGATATCTCGGGTGCTATTACAGATAGCGCAATAAAACAAAGTGCATTGTCTGTAGGAGGCCCTGGCGAATGAATCTCTGCAGCGGGATCGACATCGGACCACCAGGGGCCGAGAAAACCGCCGACACATGGGGCCGGACACTCAGGGACGGGGAAAAATTTAATATATATCTGGTGATATCTCGCGTGCTCTTACAGACACCGCAATAAATCAAAGTGCATTGTCTGTAGGAGGGCCTGGCGCATGAGTCTGTGCAGCGGGATCGACCTCGGACCACCAAGGGCCGAGAAAATCACTGTCTCATGGGCCCGGACTGTTAGGGTCAGGGAAAAATCCAATATATATCTGGTGATATCTCCGGTGCTATTAGAGATAGCGCAGTAAATCGGAGTGCATTGTCTGTAGGAGGCACTGGCGCATGATTCTGAGCAGCGGGATCGACCTCGGACCAGGAGGGACCGAGAAAACCACCGACACATGGGGCCGGACGCTCAGGGTCAGGGGAAAATCCAATATATATCTGGTGATATCTCGGTTCCTATTACAGATGGCGCAATAAATCAAAGTGCATTGTCTGCAGGAGTCCCTGACGCATGAATCTGTGCAGCGGGATCTACCTCGGACCACCAGGGACCCAGAAAATCACCGACACATGGGGCCGGACTGTCAAGGTCAGGGTAAAATCCAATATATATATGGTGATATCTCGGGTGCTATTAGAGATAGTGCAATAAATCAAAGAGCATTGTCTGTAGGAGGCCCCGGCGCATGAATCTGTCCAGCCGGATCGACCACGAACCACCAGGGGCCGAGAAAACCACCGACACATGGGGCCGGACACTCAGGGTCGGTTGAAAAATTCAATATATATCTGGTGATATCTCGGGTGCTCTTACAGATAGCGCAATAAACCAAAGTGAATTATCTGCAGCGGGCCCTGGCGCATGAATCAGTGCAGCGGGAACGACCTCGGACCACCAGGGGCCGAGAAAAGCACCGACACATGTGGCCGGACCCTCAGGTTCAGGGAAAAATCCAATATATATCTGGTGATATCTCGGGTGCTCTTACAGATACCGCACTAAACCGAAGTGAATTATCTGCAGCGGGTCCTGGCGCATGAATCTGTGCAGCGGGAACGACCTCGGCCCACCAGGGGCCGAGAAAACCACCGACACATGGGGCCGGACACTCAGGGTCAGGGAAAAATCCAATATATATCTGGTGATATCTAGGGTGCTATTAGAGATAGCGCAATAAATCAAAGTGCATTGTCTGTAGGAGGCATTGGCGAATGAATCTGTGCAGCAGGAACGACCTCGGACCACCAGGGGCCGAGTAAATTACTGATATTCGGAATCCGTCAACCAAGGTCATGTAAAAATCCAGCATATATCTGGTGATATCTCGGGTGCTATTACAGATAGCGCAATAAATCAATGTGCATTGTCTGTAGGAGGCACTGGCGAATGAATCTGTGCAGCAGGAACGACCTCGGACCACTAGGGGCCGAGAAAACCACCGTCTCATGGGGCCGGACACTCAGGGTCAGGGAAAAATCCAATGTATATCTGGTGATATCTCGGTTGCTATTACAGATAGCGGAATAAATCAAAGTGCATTGTCTGTAGGAGGCCCAGGCGCATGAATCTAGGCAGCGGGAACGACCTCGGACCACCAGGGGCCGAGAAAACCACCGTCTCATGGGGTCGGACGCTCAGGGTCGGGGAAAAATCCAATATATATCTGGTGATATCTCGGGTGCTATTAGAGATAGCGCAATAAACCAAAGTGAATTATCTGTAGGAGGCCCTGGCGCATGAATCTGTGCAGCAGGAACGACCTCGGACTACCAGGGGCCGAGAAAACCACCGTCTTATAGGGCCGGACACTCAGGGTCGGGGAAAAATCCAATATATATCTGGTGATATCTCGGGTGCTATTAGAGGTAGCGCGATAAATCCAAGTGCATTGTCTGCGGGAGGCCCTGGCGCACGAATCTGTGCTGCGGCAACGACCTCGGACCGCCAGGGTCCGAGAAAACCACCGTCTTATGGGGCCGGACACTCAGGGTCAGGGAAAAATCCAATATATATCTGATGATATCTCGGGTGCTATTAGAGATAGCGCAATAAACCAAAGTGAATTGTCTGCAAGAGGCCCCGGCGCATGAATCTAGGCAGCAGGAACGACCTCGGACTACCAGGGGCCGAGAAAACCACCGTCTTATGGGGCCGGACACACAGGGTCGGGGAAAAATCCAATATATATCTGGTGATATCTCGGGTGCTATTAGAGGTAGCGCGATAAATCCAAGTGCATTGTCTGCGGGAGGCCCTGGCGCATGAGTCTGTGCAGCGGGAACGACCTCGGACCACCAGGGGCCGAGAAAACCACCGACACATGGGGCCGGACACTCAGGGTCGGTTGAAAAATTCAATATATATCTGGTGATATCTCGGGTGCTCTTACAGATAGCGCAATAAACCAAAGTGAATTATCTGCAGCGGGCCCTGGCGCATGAATCAGTGCAGCGGGAACGACCTCGGACCACCAGGGGCCGAGAAAAGCACCGACACATGTGGCCGGACCCTCAGGTTCAGGGAAAAATCCAATATATATCTGGTGATATCTCGGGTGCTCTTACAGATACCGCACTAAACCGAAGTGAATTATCTGCAGCGGGTCCTGGCGCATGAATCTGTGCAGCGGGAACGACCTCGGCCCACCAGGGGCCGAGAAAACCACCGACACATGGGGCCGGACACTCAGGGTCAGGGAAAAATCCAATATATATCTGGTGATATCTAGGGTGCTATTAGAGATAGCGCAATAAATCAAAGTGCATTGTCTGTAGGAGGCATTGGCGAATGAATCTGTGCAGCAGGAACGACCTCGGACCACCAGGGGCCGAGTAAATTACTGATATTCGGAATCCGTCAACCAAGGTCATGTAAAAATCCAGCATATATCTGGTGATATCTCGGGTGCTATTACAGATAGCGCAATAAATCAATGTGCATTGTCTGTAGGAGGCACTGGCGAATGAATCTGTGCAGCAGGAACGACCTCGGACCACTAGGGGCCGAGAAAACCACCGTCTCATGGGGCCGGACACTCAGGGTCAGGGAAAAATCCAATGTATATCTGGTGATATCTCGGTTGCTATTACAGATAGCGGAATAAATCAAAGTGCATTGTCTGTAGGAGGCCCAGGCGCATGAATCTAGGCAGCGGGAACGACCTCGGACCACCAGGGGCCGAGAAAACCACCGTCTCATGGGGTCGGACGCTCAGGGTCGGGGAAAAATCCAATATATATCTGGTGATATCTCGGGTGCTATTAGAGATAGCGCAATAAACCAAAGTGAATTATCTGTAGGAGGCCCTGGCGCATGAATCTGTGCAGCAGGAACGACCTCGGACTACCAGGGGCCGAGAAAACCACCGTCTTATAGGGCCGGACACTCAGGGTCGGGGAAAAATCCAATATATATCTGGTGATATCTCGGGTGCTATTAGAGGTAGCGCGATAAATCCAAGTGCATTGTCTGCGGGAGGCCCTGGCGCACGAATCTGTGCTGCGGCAACGACCTCGGACCGCCAGGGTCCGAGAAAACCACCGTCTTATGGGGCCGGACACTCAGGGTCAGGGAAAAATCCAATATATATCTGATGATATCTCGGGTGCTATTAGAGATAGCGCAATAAACCAAAGTGAATTGTCTGCAAGAGGCCCCGGCGCATGAATCTAGGCAGCAGGAACGACCTCGGACTACCAGGGGCCGAGAAAACCACCGTCTTATGGGGCCGGACACACAGGGTCGGGGAAAAATCCAATATATATCTGGTGATATCTCGGGTGCTATTAGAGGTAGCGCGATAAATCCAAGTGCATTGTCTGCGGGAGGCCCTGGCGCATGAGTCTGTGCAGCGGGAACGACCTCGGACCACCAGGGGCCGAGAAAACCACCGTCTCATGGGGCCGGACACTCAGGGTCAGGGAAAAATCCAATATATATCTGGTGATATCTCGGTTGCTATTACAGATAGCGCAATAAATCAAAGTGCATTGTCTGTAGGAGGCCCTGGCGCATGAATCTAGGCAGCGGGAACGACCTCGGACCACCAGGGGCCGAGAAAACCACCGTCTCATGGGGCCGGACACGCATGGTCAGGGGAAAATCCAATATATATCTGGTGATATCTCGGGTGCTATTAGAGATAGCGCAATAAATCAAAGTGCATTGCCTGCAGGAGGCCCTGGCGTATGAATCTGCGCAGCGGGAACGACCTCGGACCACCAGGGGCCGAGAAAACCACCGACACATGGCGCCGGACTGTAAAGGTCAGCGAAAAACCCAATATATATCTGGTGATATCTAGGGTGCTATTAGAGATAGCGCAATAAATCAAAGTGCATTGTCTGTAGGAGGCATTGGCGAATGAATCTGTGCAGCAGGAACGTCCTCGGACCGCCAGGGGCCGAGTAAATTACAGATATTCGGAATCCGTCACCCAAGGTCATGTTAAAATGCAGCATATATCTGGTGACATGTCGGGTGTTATTACAGATAGCGCAATAAATCAAAGTGCATTGTCTGTAGGAGGCACTGGCGAATGAATCTGTGCAGCAGGAACGACCTCGGACCACTAGGGGCCGAGAAAACCACCGTCTCATGGGGCCGGACACTCAGGGTCAGGGAAAAATCCAATATATATCTGGTGATATTGGTTCCTATTACAGATAGCGCAATAAATCAAAGTGCATTGTCTGCAGGAAGCCCTGGCGCATGATTCTGTGCAGCGGGAATGACGTCGGACCACCAGGGGCCGAGAAAACCACAGTCTCATGGGGCCGGACTGTCAGGGTCAGTGTAAAATCCAATATATATCTGGTGATATCTCGGTTCCTATTACAGATGGCGCAATAAATCAAAGTGCATTGTCTGCAGGAGTCCCTGACGCATGAATCTGTGCAGCGGGATCTACCTCGGACCACCAGGGACCCAGAAAATCACCGACACATGGGGCCGGACTGTCAAGGTCAGGGTAAAATCCAATATATATATGGTGATATCTCGGGTGCTATTAGAGATAGCGCAATAAACCAAAGTGAATTATCTGTAGGAGGCCCTGGGGCATGAATCTGTGCAGCAGGAACGACCTCGGACTACCAGGGGCCGAGAAAACCACCGTCTTATGGGCCCGGACACTCAGGGTCGGGGAAAAATCCAATATATATCTGGTGATATCTCGGGTGCTATTAGAGATAGCGCAATAAACCAAAGTGAATTGTCTGCAGGAATCCGTGGCGCATAAATCTGTGCAGCGGGAACGACCTCGGATCACCAGGGTCCGAGAAAACCACCATCTCATGGGGCCGGACACTCAGGGTCATGTAAAAATCCAGCATATATCTGGTGATATCTCGGGTGCTATTACAGATAGCGCAATAAACCAAAGTGAATTATCTGCAGGAGGCCCTGGCGCATGAATCTGTGCAGCGGGAACGATCTCGGAACACCAGGTGCCGAGAAAACCACCGTCTCATGGCGCCGGACACTCATGGTCAGGGGAAAATCTAATATATATCTGGTGATATCTCGGGTGCTATTACAGATAGCGCAATAAATCAAAGAGCATTGTCTGTAGGAGGCCCCGGCGCATGAATCTGTCCAGCCGGATCGACCACGGACCACCAGGGGCCGAGAAAACCACCGACACATGGGGCCGGACACTCAGGGTCGGTTGAAAAATTCAATATATATCTGGTGATATCTCGGGTGCTCTTACAGATAGCGCAATAAACCAAAGTGAATTATCTGCAGCGGGCCCTGGCGCATGAATCAATTCAGCGGGAACGACCTCGGACCACCAGGGGCTGAGAAAAGCACCGACACATGTGGCCGGACCCTCAGGTTCAGGGAAAAACCCAATATATATCTGGTGATATCTAGGGTGCTATTAGAGATAGCGCAATAAATCAAAGTGCATTGTCTGTAGGAGGCATTGGCGAATGAATCTGTGCTGCGGCAACGACCTCGGACCGCCAGGGTCCGAGAAAACCACCGTCTTATGGGGCCGGACACTCAGGGTCAGGGAAAAATCCAATATATATCTGATGATATCTCGGGTGCTATTAGAGATAGCGCAATAAACCAAAGTGAATTGTCTGCAAGAGGCCCCGGCGCATGAATCTAGGCAGCGGGAACGGCCTCGGACCACCAGGGGCCGAGAAAACCACCGTCTCATGGGGTCGGACGCTCAGGGTCGGGGAAAAATCCAATATATATCTGGTGATATCTCGGGTGCTATTAGAGATAGCGCAATAAACCAAAGTGAATTATCTGTAGGAGGCCCTGGCGCATGAATCTGTGCAGCAGGAACGACCTCGGACTACCAGGGGCCGAGAAAACCACCGTCTTATGGGGCCGGACACTCAGGGTCGGGGAAAAATCCAATATATATCTGGTGATATCTCGGGTGCTATTAGAGGTAGCGCGATAAATCCAAGTGCATTGTCTGCGGGAGGCCCTGGCGCATGAGTCTGTGCAGCGGGATCTACCTCGGACCACCAGGGACCCAGAAAATCACCGACACATGGGGCCGGACTGTCAAGGTCAGGGTAAAATCCAATATATATCTGGTGATATCTCGGGTGCTATTAGAGATAGCGCAATAAACCAAAGTGAATTGTCTGCAGGAATCCGTGGCGCATGAATCTGTGCAGCGGGAACGACCTCGGATCACCAGGGGCCGAGAAAACCACCATCTCATGGGGCCGGACACTCAGGGTCATGTAAAAATCCAGCATATATCTGGTGATATCTCGGGTGCTATTACAGATAGCGCAATATACCAAAGTGAATTATCTGCAGGAGGCCCTGGCGCATGAATGTGTGCAGCGGGAACGATCTCGGACCACCAGGTGCCGAGAAAACCACCGTCTCATGGCGCCGGACACTCATGGTCAGGGGAAAATCTAATATATATCTGGTGATATCTCGGGTGCTATTACAGATAGCGCAATAAATCAAAGAGCATTGTCTGTAGGAGGCCCCGGCGCATGAATCTGTCCAGCCGGATCGACCACGGACCACCAGGGGCCGAGAAAACCACCGACACATGGGGCCGGACACTCAGGGTCGGTTGAAAAATTCAATATATATCTGGTGATATCTCGGGTGCTCTTACAGATAGCGCAATAAACCAAAGTGAATTATCTGCAGCGGGCCCTGGCGCATGAATCAGTGCAGCGGGAACGACCTCGGACCACCAGGGGCCGAGAAAAGCACCGACACATGTGGCCGGACCCTCAGGTTCAGGGAAAAATCCAATATATATCTGGTGATATCTCGGGTGCTCTTACAGATACCGCACTAAACCGAAGTGAATTATCTGCAGCGGGTCCTGGCGCATGAATCTGTGCAGCGGGAACGACCTCGGCCCACCAGGGGCCGAGAAAACCACCGACACATGGGGCCGGACACTCAGGGTCAGGGAAAAATCCAATATATATCTGGTGATATCTAGGGTGCTATTAGAGATAGCGCAATAAATCAAAGTGCATTGTCTGTAGGAGGCATTGGCGAATGAATCTGTGCAGCAGGAACGACCTCGGACCACCAGGGGCCGAGTAAATTACTGATATTCGGAATCCGTCAACCAAGGTCATGTAAAAATCCAGCATATATCTGGTGATATCTCGGGTGCTATTACAGATAGCGCAATAAATCAATGTGCATTGTCTGTAGGAGGCACTGGCGAATGAATCTGTGCAGCAGGAACGACCTCGGACCACTAGGGGCCGAGAAAACCACCGTCTCATGGGGCCGGACACTCAGGGTCAGGGAAAAATCCAATGTATATCTGGTGATATCTCGGTTGCTATTACAGATAGCGGAATAAATCAAAGTGCATTGTCTGTAGGAGGCCCAGGCGCATGAATCTAGGCAGCGGGAACGACCTCGGACCACCAGGGGCCGAGAAAACCACCGTCTCATGGGGTCGGACGCTCAGGGTCGGGGAAAAATCCAATATATATCTGGTGATATCTCGGGTGCTATTAGAGATAGCGCAATAAACCAAAGTGAATTATCTGTAGGAGGCCCTGGCGCATGAATCTGTGCAGCAGGAACGACCTCGGACTACCAGGGGCCGAGAAAACCACCGTCTTATAGGGCCGGACACTCAGGGTCGGGGAAAAATCCAATATATATCTGGTGATATCTCGGGTGCTATTAGAGGTAGCGCGATAAATCCAAGTGCATTGTCTGCGGGAGGCCCTGGCGCACGAATCTGTGCTGCGGCAACGACCTCGGACCGCCAGGGTCCGAGAAAACCACCGTCTTATGGGGCCGGACACTCAGGGTCAGGGAAAAATCCAATATATATCTGATGATATCTCGGGTGCTATTAGAGATAGCGCAATAAACCAAAGTGAATTGTCTGCAAGAGGCCCCGGCGCATGAATCTAGGCAGCGGGAACGGCCTCGGACCACCAGGGGCCGAGAAAACCACCGTCTCATGGGGTCGGACGCTCAGGGTCGGGGAAAAATCCAATATATATCTGGTGATATCTCGGGTGCTATTAGAGATAGCGCAATAAACCAAAGTGAATTATCTGTAGGAGGCACTGGCGCATGAATCTGTGCAGCAGGAACGACCTCGGACTACCAGGGGCAGAGAAAACCACCGTCTTATGGGGCCGGACACACAGGGTCGGGGAAAAATCCAATATATATCTGGTGATATCTCGGGTGCTATTAGAGGTAGCGCGATAAATCCAAGTGCATTGTCTGCGGGAGGCCCTGGCGCATGAGTCTGTGCAGCGGGAACGACTTCGGACCACCAGGGGCCGAGAAAACCACCGTCTCATGGGGCCGGACACTCAGGGTCAGGGAAAAATCCAATATATATCTGGTGATATCTCGGTTGCTATTACAGATAGCGCAATAAATCAAAGTGCATTGTCTGTAGGAGGCCCTGGCGCATGAATCTAGGCAGCGGGAACGACCTCGGACCACCAGGGGCCGAGAAAACCACCGTCTCATGGGGCCGGACACGCATGGTCAGGGGAAAATCCAATATATATCTGGTGATATCTCGGGTGCTATTAGAGATAGCGCAATAAATCAAAGTGCATTGCCTGCAGGAGGCCCTGGCGTATGAATCTGCGCAGCGGGAACGACCTCGGACCACCAGGGGCCGAGAAAACCACCGACACATGGCGCCGGACTGTAAAGGTCAGGGAAAAACCCAATATATATCTGGTGATATCTAGGGTGCTATTAGAGATAGCGCAATAAATCAAAGTGCATTGTCTGTAGGAGGCATTGGCGAATGAATCTGTGCAGCAGGAACGTCCTCGGACCGCCAGGGGCCGAGTAAATTACAGATATTCGGAATCCGTCACCCAAGGTCATGTGAAAATGCAGCATATATCTGGTGACATGTCGGGTGTTATTACAGATAGCGCAATAAATCAAAGTGCATTGTCTGTAGGAGGCACTGGCGAATGAATCTGTGCAGCAGGAACGACCTCGGACCACTAGGGGCCGAGAAAACCACCGTCTCATGGGGCCGGACACTCAGGGTCAGGGAAAAATCCAATATATATCTGGTGATATTGGTTCCTATTACAGATAGCGCAATAAATCAAAGTGCATTGTCTGCAGGAAGCCCTGGCGCATGATTCTGTGCAGCGGGAATGACGTCGGACCACCAGGGGCCGAGAAAATCACCGTCTCATGGGGCCGGACTGTAAGGGTCAGGGAAAAACCCAATATATATCTGGTGATATCTAGGGTGCTATTAGAGATAGCGCAATAAATCAAAGTGCATTGTCTGTAGGAGGCACTGGCGAATGAATCTGTGCAGCAGGAACGACCTCGGACCACTAGGGGCCGAGAAAACCACAGTCTCATGGGGCCGGACTGTCAGGGTCAGTGTAAAATCCAATATATATCTGGTGATATCTCGGTTCCTATTACAGATGGCGCAATAAATCAAAGTGCATTGTCTGCAGGAGTCCCTGACGCATGAATCTGTGCAGCGGGATCTACCTCGGACCACCAGGGACCCAGAAAATCACCGACACATGGGGCCGGACTGTCAAGGTCAGGGTAAAATCCAATATATATATGGTGATATCTCGGGTGCTATTAGAGATAGCGCAATAAACCAAAGTGAATTATCTGTAGGAGGCCCTGGGGCATGAATCTGTGCAGCAGGAACGACCTCGGACTACCAGGGGCCGAGAAAACCACCGTCTTATGGGCCCGGACACTCAGGGTCGGGGAAAAATCCAATATATATCTGGTGATATCTCGGGTGCTATTAGAGATAGCGCAATAAACCAAAGTGAATTGTCTGCAGGAATCCGTGGCGCATGAATCTGTGCAGCGGGAACGACCTCGGATCACCAGGGTCCGAGAAAACCACCATCTCATGGGGCCGGACACTCAGGGTCATGTAAAAATCCAGCATATATCTGGTGATATCTCGGGTGCTATTACAGATAGCGCAATAAACCAAAGTGAATTATCTGCAGGAGGCCCTGGCGCATGAATCTGTGCAGCGGGAGCGATCTCGGAACACCAGGTGCCGAGAAAACCACCGTCTCATGGCGCCGGACACTCATGGTCAGGGGAAAATCTAATATATATCTGGTGATATCTCGGGTGCTATTACAGATAGCGCAATAAATCAAAGAGCATTGTCTGTAGGAGGCCCCGGCGCATGAATCTGTCCAGCCGGATCGACCACGGACCACCAGGGGCCGAGAAAACCACCGACACATGGGGCCGGACACTCAGGGTCGGTTGAAAAATTCAATATATATCTGGTGATATCTCGGGTGCTCTTACAGATAGCGCAATAAACCAAAGTGAATTATCTGCAGCGGGCCCTGGCGCATGAATCAGTTCAGCGGGAACGACCTCGGACCACCAGGGGCTGAGAAAAGCACCGACACATGTGGCCGGACCCTCAGGTTCAGGGAAAAACCCAATATATATCTGGTGATATCTAGGGTGCTATTAGAGATAGCGCAATAAATCAAAGTGCATTGTCTGTAGGAGGCATTGGCGAATGAATCGGTGCTGCGGCAACGACCTCGGACCGCCAGGGTCCGAGAAAACCACCGTCTTATGGGGCCGGACACTCAGGGTCAGGGAAAAATCCAATATATATCTGATGATATCTCGGGTGCTATTAGAGATAGCGCAATAAACCAAAGTGAATTGTCTGCAAGAGGCCCCGGCGCATGAATCTAGGCAGCGGGAACGGCCTCGGACCACCAGGGGCCGAGAAAACCACCGTCTCATGGGGTCGGACGCTCAGGGTCGGGGAAAAATCTAATATATATCTGGTGATATCTCGGGTGCTATTAGAGATAGCGCAATAAACCAAAGTGAATTATCTGTAGGAGGCCCTGGCGCATGAATCTGTGCAGCAGGAACGACCTCGGACTACCAGGGGCCGAGAAAACCACCGTCTTATGGGGCCGGACACTCAGGGTCGGGGAAAAATCCAATATATATCTGGTGATATCTCGGGTGCTATTAGAGGTAGCGCGATACATCCAAGTGCATTGTCTGCGGGAGGCCCTGGCGCATGAGTCTGTGCAGCGGGAACGACCTCGGACCACCAGGGGCCGAGAAAACCACCGTCTCATGGGGCCGGACACTCAGGGTCAGGGAAAAATCCAATATATATCTGGTGATATCTCGGTTGCTATTACAGATAGCGCAATAAATCAAAGTGCATTGTCTGTAGGAGGCCCTGGCGCATGAATCTAGGCAGCGGGAACGACCTCGGACCACCAGGGGCCGAGAAAACCACCGTCTCATGGGGCCGGACACGCATGGTCAGGGGAAAATCCAATATATATCTGGTGATATCTCGGGTGCTATTAGAGATAGCGCAATAAATCAAAGTGCATTGCCTGCAGGAGGCCCTGGCGCACGAATCTGTGCTGCGGCAACGACCTCGGACCGCCAGGGTCCGAGAAAACCACCGTCTTATGGGGCCGGACACTCAGGGTCAGGGAAAAATCCAATATATATCTGATGATATCTCGGGTGCTATTAGAGATAGCGCAATAAACCAAAGTGAATTGTCTGCAAGAGGCCCCGGCGCATGAATCTAGGCAGCGGGAACGACCTCGGACCACCAGGGGCCGAGAAAACCACCGTCTCATGGGGCCGGACACTCAGGGTCGGGGAAAAATCCAATATATATCTGGTGATATCTCGGGTGCTATTAGAGGTAGCGCGATAAATCCAAGTGCATTGTCTGCGGGAGGCCCTGGCGCATGAGTCTGTGCAGCGGGAACGACCTCGGACCACCAGGGGCCGAGAAAACCACCGTCTCATGGGGCCGGACACTCAGGGTCAGGGAAAAAACCAATATATATCTGGTGATATCTCGGGTGCTATTACAGATAGCGCAATAAATCAATGTGCATTGTCTGTAGGAGTCCCTGGCGCATGAATCTGTGCAGCGGGAACGACCTCGGATCACCAGGGGCCGAGAAAACCACCGACACATGGGGCCGGACACTCAGGGTCAGGGGGAAATCCAATATATATCTGATGATATCTCGGGTGCTATTAGAGATAGCGCAATAAACCAAAGTGAATTGTCTGTAGGAGGCATTGGCGAATGAATCTGTGCACAAGGAACGTCCTCGGACCGCCAGGGGCCGAGTAAATTACAGATATTCGGAATCCGTCACCCAAGGTCATGTAAAAATCCAGCATATATCTGGTGATATGTCGGGTGTTATTACAGATAGCGCAATAAATCAAAGTGCATTGTCTGTAGGAGGCACTGGCGAATGAATCTGTGCAGCAGGAACGACCTCGGACCACTAGGGGCCGAGAAAACCACCGTCTCATGGGGCCGGACACTCAGGGTCAGGGAAAAATCCAATATATATCTGGTGATATATCGGTTCCTATTACAGATAGCGCAATAAATCAAAGTGCATTGTCTGCAGGAAGCCCTGGCGCATGATTCTGTGCAGCGGGAATGACCTCGGACCACCAGGGGCCGAGAAAACCACAGTCTCATGGGGCCGGACTGTCAGGGTCAGTGTAAAATCCAATATATATCTGGTGATATCTCGGTTCCTATTACAGATAGCGCAATAAATCAAAGTGCTTTGTCTGCAGGAGGCCCTGTCGCATGAATCTGTGCAGCGGGATCTACCTCGGACCACCAGGGACCCAGAAAATCACCGACACATGGGGCCGGACTGTCAAGGTCAGGGTAAAATCCAATATATATCTGGTGATATCTCGGGTGCTATTAGAGATAGCGCAATAAATCAAAGTGCATTGTCCGTATGAGACCCTCGCGCATGAATCTGTGCAGCGGGTACGACCTCGGACCACCAGGGACCGAGAAAACCATCGACTCATGGGGCCGGACACTAAGGGGCAGGGAAAAATCCAATATATATCTGGTGATATCTCGGGTGCTATTAGAGATAGCGCAATAAATCAAAGTGCATTGCCTGTAGGAGGCACTGGCGAATGAATCTGTGCAGCAGGAACGACCTTGGACCACCAGGGGCCGAGAAAATTACTGATATTCGGAATCCGTCACCCAAGGTCATGTGATAATCCAGCATATATCTGGTGATATCTCGGGTGCTATTACAGATAGCGTAATAAACCAAAGTGCATTGTCTGTAGGAGGCCCTGGCGCATGAATCTGGGCAGCAGGAAAGACCTCGGGCTACCAAGGGCCGAGAAGACCACCGTCTCATGGGGCCGAACACTCAGGGTCAGGAGAAAATCCAATATATATCTGGTGATATCTCGGGTGCTATTAGAGATAGCGCAATAAACCAAAGTGAATTATCTGCAGGAGGCCCTGGCACATGAGTCTGTGCAGCGGGAACGACCTCGGACCACCAGAGGCCGAGAAAACCACAGTCTCATGGGGCGGACACTCTTGGTCAGGGGAAAATCCAATATATATCTGGTGATATCTCGGGTGCTATTAGAGATAGCGCAATAATCCAAAGTGAATTATCTGCAGGAGGCCCTGGCGCATGAATCTGTGCAGCGGGAACGACCTAGGACCACCAGGGGCCGAGAAAACCACCGTCTCATGGGGCCGTACACTCAGGGTCAGGGAAAAATCCAATATATATCTGCTGATATCTTGGGTGCTATTACAGATAGCGCAATATATCAAAGTGCATTGTCTGTAGGAGGCCCTGGCGCATGAATCTGGGCAGCGGGAACGACCTCGGATCACCAGGGGCCGAGAAAACCACCGACACATGGGGCCGGACACTCAGGGTCAGGGGAAAATCCAATATATATCTGATGATATCTCGGGTGCTATTAGAGATAGCGCAATAAACCAAAGTGAATTATCTGCAGGAGGCCCTGGCGCATGCATCTGTGCAGCGGGAACGACCTCGGACCACCAGGAGCCGAGAAAACCACCGTTTCATGGGGCCGGACTGTCAGGGTCAGGGAAAAATCCATTATATATCTGGTGATATCTCGGGTGCTATTACAGATAGCGCAATAAACCAAAGTGCATTATCTGTAGGAGGCCCTGGCGCATGAATCTGTGCAGCGGCAACGACCTCGGGCAACCAGGGGCCGAGAAAACCACCGACACATGGGGCCGGACACCCAAGGTCATGCAAAAATCCAGTATATATCTGGTGATATCTCGGGTGCTATTATAGATAGCGCAATAAACCAAAGTGAATTATCTGCAGGAGGCCCTGGCGCATGAATCTGTGCAGCGGGAACGACCTCGGACCTCCAGGGGCCGATGAAACCACCGTCTCATGGGGCCGGACTGTCATGGTCAGGGAAAAATCCAATATATATCTGGTGATATCTCGGGTGCTATTAGAGATAGCGCAATAAACCAAAGTGCATTGTCTGCAGGAAGCCCTGGCGCATGATTCTGTGCAGCGGGAACGACCTCGGACCACCAGGGGCCGAGAAAATCACCGTCTCATGGGGCCGGACTGTAAGGGTCAGGGAAAAACCCAATATATATCTGGTGATATCTAGGGTGCTATTAGAGATAGCGCAATAAATCAAAGTGCATTGTCTGTAGGAGGCACTGGCGAATGAATCTGTGCAGCAGGAACGACCTCGGACCACTAGGGGCCGAGAAAACCACAGTCTCATGGGGCCGGACTGTCAGGGTCAGTGTAAAATCCAATATATATCTGGTGATATCTCGGTTCCTATTACAGATAGCGCAATAAATCAAAGTGCATTGTCTGCAGGAGGCCCTGTCTCATGAATCTGTGCAGCGGGATCTACCTCGGACCACCAGGGACCCAGAAAATCACCGACACATGGGGCCGGACTGTCAAGGTCAGGGTAAAATCCAATATATATCTGGTGATATCTCGGTTGATATTAGAGATAGCGCAATAAACCAAAGTGAATTGTCTGCAGGAATCCCTGGCGCATGAATCTGTGCAGCGGCAACGACCTCGGACAACCAGGGGCCGAGAAAACCACCGACACATGGGGCCGGACACCCAAGGTCATGCAAAAATCCAGTATATATCTGGTGATATCTCGGGTGCTATTAGAGATAGCGCGATAAATCACAGTGAATTATCTGCACGAGGCCCTTGCGCATGAATCTGTGCCGCGGGAACGACGTCGGACCACCAGGGGCCGAGAAAACCACCGACACATGAGGCAGGACACCCAAGGTCATGTAAAAATCCAGAATATATCTGGTGATATCTCGGGTGCTATTATAGATAGCGCAATAAATCAAAGTGCGTTGTCTGCAGGAGGCCCTGGCGCATGAATGTGTGCAGCGGGAACGACCTCGGACCACCAGGGGCCGCGAAAATCACTGTCTCATGGGGCCGGACTGTCAGGGTCAGGGAAAAATCCAATATACATCTGGTGATATCTCGGGTGCTATTAGAGATAGCGCAATAAATCAAAGTGCGTTGTCTGCCGGAGGCCCTGGCGCATGAATGTGTGCAGCGGGAACGACCTCGGACCACCAGGGGCCGCGAAAACAACAGTCTCATGGGGCCGAGAACTCAGGGTCAGGCAAAAATCCAATATATATCTGGTGATATCTCGGGTGCTATTACAGATAGCGCAATAAACCAACGTGCATTGTCTGTAGGAGGCCCTGGCGCATGAATCTGTGCAGCGGAAACGACCCCGGACCACCAGGGGCCGAGAAAATCACTGTCTCATGGGGCCGGACTGTCAGGGTCAGGGATAAATCCAATATATATCTGGTGATATCTCGGGTGCTATTAGAGATAGCGCAATAAATCAAAGTGCATTGTCTGTATGAGGCCCTTGCGCATGAATCTGTGCAGCGGGAACGACCTGGGACCACCAGCGGCCCAGAAAACCACAGTCTCATAGGGCCGGACACTCAGGGTCAGGGGAAAATCCAATATATATCTGGTGATATCTCGGCTGCTATTAGGGATAGCGTAATATACCAAAGTGAATTATCTGCAGGAGGCCCTGGCGCATGAATCTGTGCAGCGGGAACGACCTCGGAGCACCAGGGGCCGAGAAAATCACCGTCTCATGGGGCCGGACACTCAGGGTCAGGGAAAAATCCAATATATATCTGGTGATATCTCGGTTGCTATCACAGATAGCGCAATAAATCAAAGTGCATTGTCTGTAGGAGGCCCTGGCGCATGAATCTAGGCAGCGGGAACGACCTCGGACCACCAGGGGCCGAGAAAACCACCGTCTCATGGGGCCGGACACGCATGGTCAGGGGAAAATCCAATATATATCTGGTGATATCTCGGGTGCTATTAGAGATAGCGCAATAAATCAAAGTGCATTGCCTGCAGGAGGCCCTGGCGTATGAATCTGCGCAGCGGGAACGACCTCGGACCACCAGGGGCCGAGAAAACCACCGACACATGGCGCCGGACTGTAAAGGTCAGGGAAAAACCCAATATATATCTGGTGATATCTAGGGTGCTATTAGAGATAGCGCAATAAATCAAAGTGCATTGTCTGTAGGAGGCATTGGCGAATGAATCTGTGCAGCAGGAACGTCCTCGGACCGCCAGGGGCCGAGTAAATTACAGATATTCGGAATCCGTCACCCAAGGTCATGTTAAAATGCAGCATATATCTGGTGACATGTCGGGTGTTATTACAGATAGCGCAATAAATCAAAGTGCATTGTCTGTAGGAGGCCCTGGCGCATGAATCTGTGCAGCGGGAACGACCTCGGACCACCAGGGGCCGAGAAAACCTCCGTCTCATGGGGCCGGACACTCAGGGTCAGTGAAAAATCCAATATATGTCTGGTGATATCTCGGGTGCTATTACAGATAGCGCAATAAATCAAAGTGCATTGTCTGCAGGAAGCCCTGGCGCATGATTCTGTGCAGCGGGAATGACGTCGGACCACCAGGGGCCGAGAAAACCACAGTCTCATGGGGCCGGACTGTCAGGGTCAGTGTAAAATCCAATATATATCTGGTGATATCTCGGTTCCTATTACAGATGGCGCAATAAATCAAAGTGCATTGTCTGCAGGAGTCCCTGACGCATGAATCTGTGCAGCGGGATCTACCTCGGACCACCAGGGACCCAGAAAATCACCGACACATGGGGCCGGACTGTCAAGGTCAGGGTAAAATCCAATATATATCTGGTGATATCTCGGGTGCTATTAGAGATAGCGCAATAAACCAAAGTGAATTATCTGTAGGAGGCCCTGGGGCATGAATCTGTGCAGCAGGAACGACCTCGGACTACCAGGGGCCGAGAAAACCACCGTCTTATGGGCCCGGACACTCAGGGTCAGGGAAAAATCCAATATATATCTGGTGATATCTCGGGTGCTATTAGAGATAGCGCAATAAACCAAAGTGAATTGTCTGCAGGAATCCGTGGCGCATGAATCTGTGCAGCGGGAACGACCTCGGATCACCAGGGGCCGAGAAAACCACCGTCTCATGGCGCCGGACACTCATGGTCAGGGGAAAATCTAATATATATCTGGTGATATCTCGGGTGCTATTACAGATAGCGCAATAAATCAAAGAGCATTGTCTGTAGGAGGCCCCGGCGCATGAATCTGTCCAGCCGGATCGACCACGGACCCCCAGGGGCCGAGAAAACCACCGACACATGGGGCCGGACACTCAGGGTCGGTTGAAAAATTCAATATATATCTGGTGATATCTCGGGTGCTCTTACAGATAGCGCAATAAACCAAAGTGAATTATCTGCAGCGGGCCCTGGCGCATGAATCAGTTCAGCGGGAACGACCTCGGACCACCAGGGGCCGAGAAAAGCACCGACACATGTGGCCGGACCCTCAGGTTCAGGGAAAAATCCAATATATATCTGGTGATATCTCGGGTGCTCTTACAGATACCGCACTAAACCGAAGTGAATTATCTGCAGCGGGTCCTGGCGCATGAATCTGTGCAGCGGGAACGACCTCGGCCCACCAGGGGCCGAGAAAACCACCGACACATGGGGTCGGACGCTCAGGGTCGGGGAAAAATCCAATATATATCTGGTGATATCTCGGGTGCTATTAGAGATAGCGCAATAAACCAAAGTGAATTATCTGTAGGAGGCCCTGGCGCATGAATCTGTGCAGCAGGAACGACCTCGGACTACCAGGGGCCGAGAAAACCACCGTCTTATGGGGCCGGACACTCAGGGTCGGGGAAAAATCCAATATATATCTGGTGATATCTCGGGTGCTATTAGAGGTAGCGCGATAAATCCAAGTGCATTGTCTGCGGGAGGCCCTGGCGCACGAATCTGTGCTGCGGCAACGACCTCGGACCGCCAGGGTCCGAGAAAACCACCGTCTTATGGGGCCGGACACTCAGGGTCAGGGAAAAATCCAATATATATCTGATGATATCTCGGGTGCTATTAGAGATAGCGCAATAAACCAAAGTGAATTGTCTGCAAGAGGCCCCGGCGCATGAATCTAGGCAGCGGGAACGACCTCGGACCACCAGGGGCCGAGAAAACCACCGTCTCATGGGGTCGGACGCTCAGGGTCGGGGAAAAATCCAATATATATCTGGTGATATCTCGGCTGCTATTAGAGATAGCGCAATAAACCAAAGTGAATTATCTGTAGGAGGCCCTGGCGCATGAATCTGTGCAGCAGGAACGACCTCGGACTACCAGGGGCCGAGAAAACCACCGTCTCATGGGGCCGGACACTCAGGGTCAGGGGAAAATCCAATATAAATCTGGTGATATCTCGGGTACTATTACAGATAGCGCAATAAATCAAAGTGCATTGTCTGCAGGAGGCCCTGGCGCATAAATCTGTGCAGCGGAAACGACCTCGGACCACCAGGGGCCGAGAAAACCACCGTCTCATGGAGTCCGACTGTCAGGGTCAGGGAAAAATCCAATATATATCTGGTGATATCTCGGGTGCTATTAGAGATATGGCAATAAACCAAAGTGAATTATCTATAGGAGGCCCTGGCGCATGAATCTCAGCAGCGGGAACAACCTCGGACAACCATGGGCCGAGAAAACCACCGTCTCATGGGGCCGGACACTCAGGGTCAGGGAAAAATCCAATATATATCTGGTGATATCTCGGGTGCTATTACAGATAGCGCAATAAATCAAAGTGCATTGTCTGTAGGAGGCCCTGGCGCATGAATCTGGCCAGCGGGAACGACCTCGGACCACCAGGGGCCGAGAAAACCACCGTCTGATGGGGCCGGACACTCAGGGTCAGGGGAAAAGCCAATAAATATGTGGTGATATCTCGGGTGCTATTAGAGATAGCGCAATAAACCAAAGTGAATTATCTGCAGGAGGCCCTGGTGCATGAATCTGTGCAGCGGGAACGACCTCGGACCACCAGGGGCCGACACAACCACCGTCTCATGGGGCCGGACACTCAGGGTCAGGGAAAAATCCAATATATATCTGTTGATATCTCGGGTGCTATTACAGATAGCGCAATAAATCAAACTGCATTGTCTGTAGGAGGGCCTGCCGCATGAATCTGTGCAGCCGGAACAACCTCGGACCACCAGGGGCCGAGAAAAACGCAGTCTCATGGGGCCGGACAGTCAGGGCCAGTGGAAAATCCAATATATATCTAGTGATATCTCGGGTGCTATTAGAGATAGCGCAATAAACCAAAGTGAACTATCTGCAAGAGGCCCTGGCGCATGAATCTGTGCAGCGGGAACGACCTCGGACCACCAGGGGCCGAGAAAACCACCGTCTCATGGGGCCGGACTGACAGGGTCAGGGAAAAATCCAATATATATCTGGCGTTATCTCGGGTGCTATTAGAGATAGCGCAATAAATCAAAGTGCATTGTCTGTAGGAGGCACTGGCGAATGAATCTGTGGAGCAGGAACGACCTCGGACCACCAGGCGCCGAGAAAATTACAGATATTTGGAATCCGTCACCCAAGGTCATGTAAAAATCCAGCATATATCTGGTGATATCTCGGGTGCTATTACAGATAGCGCAATAAATCAAAGTGCATTGACTGTAGGAGGCCCTGGTGCATGAATCTGTGCAGCGGGATCGACCTCGGACCACCAAGGGCCGAGAAAATCACCGTCTCATGGGGCCGGACTGTCAGGGTCAGGGAAAAATCCAATATATATCTGGTGATATCTCGGGTGCTATTACAGATAGCCCAATAAATCAATGTGCATTTTCTGTAGGAGGCCCAGGCGCATGAATCTGTGCAGCGGGAACGACCTCGGACCAGGAGGGACCGAGAAAACCATCGACACATGGGGCCAGACTGTCAGGGTCAAGGAAAAATCCAATATTTATCTGGTGATATCTCGGGTGCTATTAGAGATATCGCAATAAATCAAAGTGCATTGTCTGCAGGAGGCCCTGGCGCATGAATCTGTGCAGCGGGAACGACCTCGGACCAGCAGGGGCCGAGAAAACCACCGTCTCATGGGGTCGGAAACTCAGGGTCAGGGCAAAATCCAATATATATCTGTTTATATCTCGGGTGCTATTACAGATAGCGCAATAAATCAAAGTGCATTGTCTGTAGGAGGCCCTGGCGCATGAATCTGGCCAGCGGGAACGATCTCGGACCACCAGGGGCCGAGAAAACCACCGTCTCATGGGGCCGGACGCTCAGGGTCAGGGGAAAAGCCAATAAATATCTGGTGATATCTCGGGTGCTATTAGAGATAGCGCAATAAACCATAGTGAATTATCTGCAGGAGGCCCTGGCGCATGACTCTGTGCAGCGGGAACGACCTCGGACCAGCAGGGGCCGAGAAAACTACCGTCTCATGGGGCCGGACTGTCAGGTTCAGGGAAAAATCCAATATATATCTGGTGATATCTCGGGTGTTATTAGAGATAGCGCAGTAAACCAAAGTGAATTATCTATAGGAGGCCCTGGCGCATGAATCTGTGCAGCGGGAACGACCTGGGGCATCCAGGGGCCGAGAAAACCACCGGCTCATGGGGCCGGACACTCAGGGTCAGGGCAAAATCCAATATATATCTGGTGATATCTCGGGTGCTATTACAGATAGCGCAATAAATCAAAGTGCATTGTCTGTAGGAGGCACTGGCGCATGAATCTGAGCAGCGGGATCGACCTCGGACCAGGAGGGACCGAGAAAACCATCGACACATGGGGCCAGACACTCAGGGTCAGGGAAAAATCCAATATATATCTGGTGATATCTCGGGTGCTATTACAGATAGCGCAATAAATCAAAGTGCATTATCTGTAGGAGGCCCTGACGCATGAATCTGGGCAGCGGGAACGACCTCGGACCACCAGGGGCCGAGAAAACCACAGTCTCATGGGGCCGGACACTCAGTGTCAGGGAAAAATCCAATATATATCTGGTGATATCTCGGGTGCTATTAGAGATCGCGCAATAAACCAAAGTGAATTATCTGCAGGAGGCCCTGGCGCATGAATCTGTGCAGCGGGAACGACCTCGGACCACCAGGGGCCGAGAAAACCACAGTCTCTTGGGGCCGGACACTCAGGGTCAGGGAAAAATCCAATATATATCTGGTGATATCTCGGGTGCTATTAGAGATAGCGCAATAAACCAAAGTGCATTGTCTGCAAGAGGCCCTGGCGCATGAATCTGTGCAGCGGGAACGACCTCGGACCACCAGGGGCCGAGAAAATTACAGATTTTCGGTATCCGTCAGCCAAAGTCATGTAAAAATCCAGCATATATATGGAGCTTTCTCGGGTGCAATTACAGATAGCGCAATAAATCAAAGTGGATTTTCTGTAGGAGGCCCTGGCGCATGAATCTGGGCAGCGGGAACGACCTCGGACCACCAGGGGCCGAGAAAACCACCGTCTCACGGGGCCGGACACTCAGGGTCAGGGGAAAATCCAATATATATCTGGTGATATCTCGGGTGCTATTACAGATAGCGCAATAAATCAAAGTGCATTGTCTGTAGGAGGCCCTGGCGCATGAATCTGGCCAGCGGGAACGACCTCGGACCACCAGGGGCCGAGAAAACCACCGTCTCATGGGGCCGGACACTAAGGGTCACGGAAAAATCCAATATATATCTGGTGATATCTCGGGTGCTATTAGAGATAGCGCAATAAATCATAGTGCATTGTCTGCAGGAGGCCCTAGCGCATGAATCTGTGCAGCGGGATCGACCTCGGACCACCAGGGGCCGAGAAAATCACCGTCTCATGGGGCCGGACTGTCAGGGTCATGGAAAAATCCAATGTATATCTGGTGATATCTCGGGTGCTATTTGAGATAGCTCAATAAATCAAAGTGAATTATCTGCAGGGGACCCTGGCGCATGAATCTGTGCAGCGGGAACGACCTCGGACCACCAAGGGCCGAGAAAATCACCGTCTCATGGTGCCGGACTGTCAGGGTCAGGGAAAAATCCCATATATATCTGGTGATATCTCGGGTGCTATTAGAGATAGGGCAATAAATCAAAGTGATTTATCTGCAGGGGGCCCTGGCGCATGAATCTGTGCAGCGGGATCGACCTCGGACCACCAGGGGCCGAGAAAACCACCGACACATGGGGCCGGACACTCAGGGTCAGGGGAAAATACAATTTGTACCTGATGATATCTCGGGTGCTATTACACATAGCGCAATAAATCAAAGTGCATTGTCTGTAGGAGGCCCTGGCGCATGAATCTGTGCAGCGGGATCGACCTCGGACCACCAGGGGCCGAGAAAACCACCGTCTCATGGGGCCGGACACTCAGGGTCAAGGAAAAATCCAATATATATCTGGTGATATCTCGGGTGCTATTACAGATAGCGCAACAAATAAAAGTGCATTGTCTGTAGGAGGCCCTGGCGCATGAATCTGGGCAGCGGGAACGTCATCGGACCACCAGGGGCCGAGAAAACCACCGACACATGGCGCCGGACACCCAAGGTCATGTAACTACCCAGGATGTATCTGATGATATCTCCGGTGCTATTAGAGATAGCGCAATAAATCAAAGCGCATTGTCTGCAGGAAGCCCTGGCGCATGATTCTGTGCAGCGGGAGCGACCTCGGACCACCAGGGGCCGAGAAAACCACCGTCTCATGGGGCCGGACAGTCGGGGTCAATGGAAAATCCAATATATATCTGGTGATATCTCGGGTGCTATTAGAGATAGCGCAATAAACCAAAGTGAATTATCTGCAGGAGGCCCTGGCGCATGAATCTGTGCAGCGGGAACGACCTCGGGCCACCACGGGCCGAGAAAACCACCGTCTCATGGGGCCGGACACTAAGGGTCACGGAAAAATCCAATATATATCTGGTGATATCTCGGGTGCTATTACAGATAATGCAAAAAATCAAAGTGCATGGTCTGTAGGAGACCGTGGCGCATGAAACTGGACGGCGGGAACGACCTCGGACCACCAGGGGCCGAGAAAACCACAGTCTCATGTGGCCGGACACTCAGGGACAGGGAAAAATCCAGTATAAATCTGCTGATATCTCGGGTGCTATTAGAGATAGCGCAATAAACCAAAGTGAATTATCTGAAGGAGGCCCTGGCGCATGCATCTGTGCAGCGTGAACGACCTCGGACCACCAGGGGCCGAGAAAACCACCGTCTCATGGGGCCGGACACTCAGGGACAGGGAAAAATCCAATATATTACTGGTGATATCTCGGGTGCTATTACAGATAGCGCAACAAATCAAAGTGCATTGTCTGTAGGAGGCCCCGGCGCATGAATCTGGGCAGCGGGAACGACCGCGGACCACCAGAGGCCGAGAAAACCACAGTCTCATGGGGCCGGACACTCAGGGTCAGGGGAAAATCCAATATATATCTGCTGATATCTCGGGTGCTATTAGTGATAGCGCAATAAACCAATGTGAATTATCTGCAGGAGGCCCTGGCGCATGAATCTGTGCAGCGGGAACGACCTCGGGCCACCAGGGGCCGAGAAAATTACAGATATTTGGAATCCGTCACCCAGGGTCAGGGGAAAATCCAATATATATCTGCTGATATCTCGGGTGCTATTAGTGATAGCGCAATAAACCAAAGTGAATTATCTGCAAGAGGCCCTGGCGCATGAATCTGGGCAGCGGGAACGACCTCGGATCTCCAGGGGCCGAGAAAACCACCGACACATGGGGCCGGACACTCAGGGTCAGGGAAAAATCCAATATATATACCTGGTGATATCTCGAGGGTTATTAGAGATAGCGCAATAAACCAAAGTGAATTATCTGCAGGGGTCCCTGGCGCATGAATCTGTGCAGCGGGAACGACCTCGGACCACCAAGGGCCGAGAAAATCACCGTCTCATGGGGCCGGACTGTCAGGGACAGGGAAAAATCCCATATATATCTGGTGATATCTCGGGTGCTATTAGAGATAGGGCAATAAATCAAAGTGAATTATCTGCAGGGGGCCCTGGCGCATGAATCTCTGCAGCGGGATCGACCTCGGACCACCAGGGGCCGAGAAAACCACCGACACATGGGGCCGGACACTCAGGGTCAGGGGAAAATCCAATATATATCTGGCGATATCTCGGGTGCTATTAGAGATAGCGCAATAAATCAAAGTGCATTGTGTGTAGGAGGCACTGGCGAATGAATCTGTGGAGCAGGAACGACCTCGGACCACCAGGCGCCGAGAAAATTACAGATATTTGTAATCCGTCACCCAAGGTCATGTAAAAATCCAGCATATATCTGGTGATATCTCGGGTGCTATTACAGATAGCGCAATAAATCAAAGTGCATTGACTGTAGGAGGCCCTGGTCCATGAATCTGTGCAGCGGGATCGACCTCGGACCACCAAGGGCCGAGAAAATCACCGTCTCATGGGGCCGGACTGTCAGGGTCAGGGAAAAATCCAATATATATCTGGTGATATCTCGGGTGCTATTACAGATAGCGCAATAAATCAAAGTGCATTGTCTGAAGGAGGCCCTGGGGCATGAATCTGTGCAGCGGGAACGACCTCGGACCAGCAGGGGCCGAGAAAACCACCGTCTCATGGGGCCAGACTGTCAGGGTCAAGGAAAAATCCAATATTTATCTGGCGATATCTCGGGTGCTATTAGAGATAGCGCAATAAATCAAAGTGCATTGTCTGTAGGAGGCACTGGCGAATGAATCTGTGGAGCAGGAACAACCTCGGACCACCAGGCGCCGAGAAAATTACAGATATTTGGAATCCGTCACCAAAGGTCATGTAAAAATCCAGCATATATCTGGTGATATCTCGGGTGCTATTACAGATAGCGCAATAAATCAAAGTGCATTGACTGTAGGAGGCCCTGGCGCATGAATCTGTGCGGCGGGAACGACCTCTGACCACCAGGGGCCGAGAAAACCACCGTCTCATGGGGCCGAACACTCAGGGTCAGGGAAAAATCCAATATATATCTGTTTATATCTCGGGTGCTATTACAGATAGCGCAATAAACCAAAGTGAATTGTCTGCAGGAATCCCTGGCGCATGAATCTGTGCAGCGGGAACGACCGCGGATCACCAGGGGCGGAGACAACCACAGTCTCGTGGGGCCGGACACTCAGGGTCAGGGAAAAATCCAATATATATCTGGTGGTATCTCGGGTGCTATTACAGATAGAGCAATAAATCATAGTGCATTGTCTGTAAGCTGCCCTGGCGTATGAATCTGGGCAGCGGGAACGACCTCGGACCACCAGGGGCCGAGAAAACCACCATCTCATGGGGCCGGACACTCAGGGTCAGGGAAAAATCCAATATATATCTGATGATATCTCGGGTGCTATTAGAGATAGCGCAATAAACCAAAGGGAATTGTCTGTAGGAGGCACTGGCGAATGAATCTGTGCAGCGGGAACGACCTCGGACCACCAGGGGCCGAGAAAACCACCGTCTCATTGGGCCGGACACTCAGGGTCAGGGGAAAAGCCAATAAATATCTGGTGATATCTCGGTTGCTATTAGAGATAGCGCAATAAATCAATGTGCATTGCCTGTAGGAGGCACTGGCGAATGAATCTGTGCAGCAGGAACGACCTCGGACCACCAGGGGCCGAGAAAACCACCGTCGCATGGGGCCGGACACTCATGGTCAGGGAAGAATCCAATATATATCTGGTGGTATCTCGGGTGCTATTAGAGATAGCACAATAAATCAAAGTGCATTGTCTGTAGAAGGCCCTGGCGCATGAATCTGGGCAGCGGGAACGACCTAGGACCACCAGGGGCCGAGAAAACCACCGTCTCATGGGGCCAGACACTCAGGGTCAGGGAAAAATTCAATATATATACCTGGTGATATCTCGAGTGTTATTAGAGATAGCGCAATAAACCAAAGGGAATTGTCTGTAGGAGGCACTGGCGAATGAATCTGTGCTGCGGGAACGACCTCGGACCACCAGGGGCCGAGAAATCTACCGACACATGGGGCCGGACACCCAAGGTCATGTAAAAACCCAGGATGTACCTGATGATATCTCGGGTGCTATTAGAGATAGCGTAATAAATCAAAGTGCACTGTCTGCACGAAGCCCTGGCGCATGATTCTGTGCAGCGGGAACGACCTCGGACCACCAGGGGCCGAGAAAATCACCGTCTCATTGGGCCGGACACTCAGGGTCAGGGGAAAAGCCAATAAATATCTGGTGATATCTCGGGTGCTATTAGAGATAGCGCAATAAATCAATGTGCATTGCCTGTAGGAGGCACTGGCGAATGAATCTGTGCAGCAGGAACGACCTCGGACCACCAGGGGCCGAGAAAACCACCGTCTCATGGGGCCGGACACTCAGGGTCAGGGAAAAATCCAATAAATATCTGGTGATATCGCGGGTGCTATTACAGATAGCGCAATAAATCAAAGTGCATTGTCTGTAGGAGGCCCTGGCGCATGAATCTGTTCAGCGGGAACGACGTCGGACCACCAGGGGCCGTTAAAACCACCGTCTCATGGGGCCGGACTGTCATGGTCAGGGAAAAATCCAATATATATCTGGTGATATCTCGGGTGCTATTAGAGATAGCGCAATAAACCAAAGTGAATTGTCTGCAAGAGGCCCTGGTGCATGAATCTGTGCAGCGAGAACGACCTCGGATCACCAGGGGCCGAGAAAACCATCATCTCATGGGGACGGACACTCAGGGTCAGGGGAAAATCCAATATATATCTGGTGATATCTCGGGTGCTATTAGAGATAGCGCAATAAACCAAAGTGCATTGTCTGCAGGAAGCCCTGGCGCATGATTCTGTGCAGCGGGAACGACCTCGGACCACCAGGGGCCGAGAAAATCACCGCCTCATGGGGCCGGACTGTAAGGGTCAGGGAAAAACCCAATATATATCTGGTGATATCTAGGGTGCTATTATAGATAGCGCAATAAATCAAAGTGCATTGTCTGTAGGAGGCACTGGCGAATGAATCTGTGCAGCAGGAACGACCTCGGACCACCAGGGGCCGAGTAAATTACAGATATTCGGAATCCGTCACCCAAGGTCATGTAAAAATCCAGCATATATCTGGTGATATCTCGGGTGCTATTACAGATAGCGCAATAAACCAAAGTGCATTGTCTGCAGGAAGCCCTGGCGCATGATTTTGTGCAGCGGGAACGACCTCGGACCACCAGGGGCCGAGAAAATCACCGTCTCATGGGGCCGGACACTCTGGGTCAGGGAAAAATCCAATATATATCTGGTGATATCTAGGGTGCTATTAGAGATAGCGCAATAAATCAAAGTGCATTGTCCGTATGAGACCCTTGCGCATGAATCTGTGTAGCGGGTACGACCTCGGACCACCAGGGACCGAGAAAACCACCGACTCATGGGGCCGGATACTAAGGGGCAGGGAAAAATCCAATATATATCTGGTGATATCTCGGGTGCTATTAGAGATAGCGCAATAAATCAACGTGCATTGCCTGTAGGAGGCACTGGCGAATGAATCTGTGCAGCAGGAACGACCTCGGACCACCAGGGGCCGAGAAAACCACCGTCTCATGGGGCCGGACACTCAGGGTCAGGGAAAAATCCAATAAATATCTGGTGATATCGCGGGTGCTATTACAGATAGCGCAATAAATCAAAGTGCATTGTCTGTAGAAGACCCTGGCGCATGAATCTGGGCAGCGGGAACGACCTCGAATCACCAGGGGCCGAGAAAACCACCGACACATGGGGCCGGACACTCAGGGTCAGGGAAAAATCCAATATATATCTGGTGATATCTCGGGTGCTATTAGAGGTAGCGCAATAAACCAAAGTGAATTATCTGCAAGAGGCCCTGGCGCATGAATCTGGGCAGCGGGAACGACCTCGGATCTCCAGGGGCCGAGAAAACCACCGACACATGGGGCCGGACACTCAGGGTCAGGGAAAAATCCAATATATATACCTGGTGATATCTCGAGGGTTATTAGAGATAGCGCAATAAACCAAAGTGAATTATCTGCAGGAGGCCCTGGCGCATGAATCTGTTCAGCGGAAACGACCACGGACCACCAGGGGCCGATAAAACCACCGTCTCATGGGGCCGGACTGTCATGGTCAGGGAAAAATCCAATATATATCTGGTGATATCTCGGGTGCTATTAGTGATAGCGCAATAAACCAAAGTGAATTGTCTGCAAGAGGCCCTGGTGCATGAATCTGTGCAGCGGGAACGACCTCGGATCACCAGGGTCCGAGAAAACCACCATCTCATGGGGCCGGACACTCAGGGTCAGGGGAAAATCCAATATATATCTGGTGATATCTCGGGTGCTATTAGAGATAGCGCAATAAATCAAAGTGCATTGTCTGTAGGAGGCACTGGCGAATGAATCTGTGCAGCAGGAACGACCTCGGACCACCAGGGGCCGAGTAAATTACAGATATTCGGAATCCGTCACCCAAGGTCATGTAAAAATCCAGCATATATCTGGTGATATCTCGGGTGCTATTCCAGATAGTGAAATAAATCAAAGTGCATTGTCTGTAGGAGGCACTGGCGAATGAATCTGTGCAGCAGGAACGACCTCGGACCACTAGGGGCCGAGAAAACCACCGTCTCATGGGGCCGGACACTCAGGGTCAGGGAAAAATACAATATATATCTGGTGATATCTCGGTTGCTATTAGAGATAGCGCAATAAACCAAAGTGAATTATCTGCAGGAGGCCCTGGCGCATGAATCTGTGCAGCGGGAACGACCTCGGACCTCCAGGGGCCGAGAAAACCTCCGTCTCATGGGGCCGGACACTCAGGGTCAGTGAAAAATCCAATATATATCTGGTGATATCTCGGGTGCTATTACAGATAGCGCAATAAACCGAATTGAATTTTCTCCAGGAGGCCCTGGCGCATGAATCTGTGCAGCGGGAACGACCTCGGACCACCAGGGGCCGAGAAAACCTCCGTCTCATGGGGCCGGACACTCAGGGTCAGTGAAAAATCCAATATATATCTGGTGATATCTCGGGTGCTATTACAGATAGCGCAATAAATCAAAGTGCATTGTCTGTACGAGGCCCTGGCGCATGAATCTGGGTAGCGTGGACGACCTCGGACCACCAGGGGCCGAGAAAACCACCGACACATGGCGACGGACACCCAAGGTCATGTAAATACCCAGGATGTATCTGATGATATCTCGGGTGCTATTAGAGATAGCGCAATTAACCAAAGTGCATTGCCTGCAGGAGGCCCTGGCGTATGAATCTGTGCAGCGGGAACGACCTCGGACCACCAGGGGCCGAGAAAACCACAGTCTCATGGGGCCGGACACTCTTGGTCAGGGAAAAATCCAATATATATCTGGTGATATCTCGGTTGCTATTAGAGAGAGCGCAGTAAACCAAAGTGAATTATCTGCAGGCGGCCCTGGCGCATGCATCTGTGCAGCGGGAACGACCTCGGACCACCAGGGGCCGAGAAAACCACCGTCTCATGGGGCCGGACTGTAAGGGTCAGGAAAAAACCCAATATATATCTGGTGATATCTAGGGTGCTATTAGAGATAGCGCAATAAATCAAAGTGCATTGTCCGTATGAGACCCTTGCGCATGAATCTGTGTAGCGGGTACGACCTCGGACCACCAGGGACCGAGAAAACCACCGACCCATGGGGCCGGATACTAAGGGGCAGGGAAAAATCCAATATATATCTGGTGATATCTCGGGTGCTATTAGAGATAGCGCAATAAATCAACGTGCATTGCCTGTAGGAGGCACTGGCGAATGAATCTGTGCAGCAGGAACGACCTCGGACCACCAGGAGCCGAGAAAACCACCGTCTCATGGGGCCGGACACTCAGGGTCAGGGAAAAATCCAATAAATATCTGGTGATATCGCGGGTGCTATTACAGATAGCGCAATAAATCAAAGTGCATTGTCTGTAGAAGACCCTGGCGCATGAATCTGGGCAGCGGGAACGACCTCGAATCACCAGGGGCCGAGAAAACCACCGACACATGGGGCCGGACACTCAGGGTCAGGGAAAAATCCAATATATATCTGATGATATCTCGGGTGCTATTAGAGGTAGCGCAATAAACCAAAGTGAATTATCTGCAAGAGGCCCTGGCGCATGAATCTGGGCAGCGGGAACGACCTCGGATCTCCAGGGGCCGAGAAAACCACCGACAAATGGGGCCGGACACTCAGGGTCAGGGAAAAATCCAATATATATACCTGGTGATATCTCGAGGGTTATTAGAGATAGCGCAATAAACCAAAGTGAATTATCTGCAGGAGGCCCTGGCGCATGAATCTGTTCAGCGGAAACGACCACGGACCACCAGGGGCCGATAAAACCACCGTCTCATGGGGCCGGACTGTCATGGTCAGGGAAAAATCCAATATATATCTGGTGATATCTCGGGTGCTATTAGTGATAGCGCAATAAACCAAAGTGAATTGTCTGCAAGAGGCCCTGGTGCATGAATCTGTGCAGCGGGAACGACCTCGGATCACCAGGGTCCGAGAAAACCACCATCTCATGGGGCCGGACACTCAGGGTCAGGGGAAAATCCAATATATATCTGGTGATATCTCGGGTGCTATTAGAGATAGCGCAATAAATCAAAGTGCATTGTCTGTAGGAGGCACTGGCGAATGAATCTGTGCAGCAGGAACGACCTCGGACCACCAGGGGCCGAGTAAATTACAGATATTCGGAATCCGTCACCCAAGGTCATGTAAAAATCCAGCATATATCTGGTGATATCTCGGGTGCTATTCCAGATAGCGAAATAAATCAAAGTGCATTGTCTGTAGGAGGCACTGGCGAATGAATCTGTGCAGCAGGAACGACCTCGGACCACTAGGGGCCGAGAAAACCACCGTCTCATTGGGCCGTACACACAGGGTCAGGGAAAAATCCAATATATGTCTGGTGATATCTCGGTTGCTACTACAGATTGCGCAATAAATCAAAGTGCATTGTCTGTAGGAGGCACTGGCGAATGAATCTGTGCAGCAGGAACGACCTCGGACCACTAGGGGCCGAGAAAACCACCGTCTCATGGGGCCGGACACTCAGGGTCAGGGAAAAATACAATATATATCTGGTGATATCTCGGTTGCTATTAGAGATAGCGCAATAAACCAAAGTGAATTATCTGCAGGAGGCCCTGGCGCATGAATCTGTGCAGCGGGAACGACCTCGGACCTCCAGGGGCCGAGAAAACCTCCGTCTCATGGGGCCGGACACTCAGGGTCAGTGAAAAATCCAATATATATCTGGTGATATCTCGGGTGCTATTACAGATAGCGCAATAAACCGAATTGAATTTTCTCCAGGAGGCCCTGGCGCATGAATCTGTGCAGCGGGAACGACCTCGGACCACCAGGGGCCGAGAAAACCTCCGTCTCATGGGGCCGGACACTCAGGGTCAGTGAAAAATCCAATATATATCTGGTGATATCTCGGGTGCTATTACAGATAGCGCAATAAATCAAAGTGCATTGTCTGTACGAGGCCCTGGCGCATGAATCTGGGTAGCGTGGACGACCTCGGACCACCAGGGGCCGAGAAAACCACCGACACATGGCGACGGACACCCAAGGTCATGTAAATACCCAGGATGTATCTGATGATATCTCGGGTGCTATTAGAGATAGCGCAATTAACCAAAGTGTATAATCTGCAGGAGGCCCTGGCGCATGCATCTGTGCAGCGGGAACGACCTCGGACCTCCAGGGGCCGAGAAAACCACCGTCGCATGGGGCCGGACACTCAGGGTCAGGGAAGAATCCAATATATATCTGGTGGTATCTCGGGTGCTATTAGAGATAGCACAATAAATCAAAGTGCATTGTCTGTAGGAGGCCCGGGCGCATGAATCTGGGCAGCGGGAACGACCTAGGACCACCAGGGGCCGAGAAAACCACCGTCTCATGGGGCCGGACACTCAGGGTCAGGGAAAAATCCAGCATATATCTGGTGATATCTCGGGTGCTATTAGAGATAGCGCAATAAGCCAAAGTGAATTATCTGCAGGAGGCCCTGGCGCATGAATCTGTGCAGCGGGAACGACCTCGTACGACCAGGGGCCGAGAAAACCACCGTCTCATGGGGCCGGAAACTCAGGGTCAGGGGAAAATCCAATATATATCTGGTGATATCTCGGGTGCTATTACAGATAGCGCAATAAATCAAAGTGCATTGTCCGTATGAGACCCTTGCGCATGAATCTGTGCAGCGGGTACGACCTCGGACCACCAGGGGCCGACGAAACCACCGTCTCATGGGGCCGGACACTCAGGGTCAGGGGAAAATCCAATATATATCTGGTGATATCTCGGGTGCTATAAGAGATAGCGCAATAAACCAAAGTGAAAAATCTGCAGGCGGCCCTGGCGCATGCATCTGTGCAGCGGGAACGACCTCCGACCACCAGGGGCCGAGAAAACCACCGTCTCATGGGGCCGGACACTCAGGGTCAGGGAAAAATCCAATATATATCTGGTGATATCTCGGGTGCTATTACAGATAGCGCAATAAATCAAAGTGCATTGTCTGTAGGAGGCACTGGCGAATGAATCTGTGCAGCAGGAACGACCTCGGACCACTAGGGGCCGAGAAAACCACCGTCTCATGGGGCCGGACACTCAGGGTCAGGGAAAAATACAATATATATCTGGTGATATCTCGGTTGCTATTAGAGATAGCGCAATAAACCAAAGTGAATTATCTGCAGGAGGCCCTGGCGCATGAATCTGTGCAGCGGGAACGACCTCGGACCTCCAGGGGCCGAGAAAACCTCCGTCTCATGGGGCCGGACACTCAGGGTCAGTGAAAAATCCAATATATATCTGGTGATATCTCGGGTGCTATTACAGATAGCGCAATAAACCGAATTGAATTTTCTCCAGGAGGCCCTGGCGCATGAATCTGTGCAGCGGGAACGACCTCGGACCACCAGGGGCCGAGAAAACCTCCGTCTCATGGGGCCGGACACTCAGGGTCAGTGAAAAATCCAATATATATCTGGTGATATCTCGGGTGCTATTACAGATAGCGCAATAAATCAAAGTGCATTGTCTGTACGAGGCCCTGGCGCATGAATCTGGGTAGCGTGGACGACCTCGGACCACCAGGGGCCGAGAAAACCACCGACACATGGCGACGGACACCCAAGGTCATGTAAATACCCAGGATGTATCTGATGATATCTCGGGTGCTATTAGAGATAGCGCAATTAACCAAAGTGTATAATCTGCAGGAGGCCCTGGCGCATGCATCTGTGCAGCGGGAACGACCTCGGACCTCCAGGGGCCGAGAAAACCACCGTCGCATGGGGCCGGACACTCAGGGTCAGGGAAGAATCCAATATATATCTGGTGGTATCTCGGGTGCTATTAGAGATAGCACAATAAATCAAAGTGCATTGTCTGTAGGAGGCCCGGGCGCATGAATCTGGGCAGCGGGAACGACCTAGGACCACCAGGGGCCGAGAAAACCACCGTCTCATGGGGCCGGACACTCAGGGTCAGGGAAAAATCCAGCATATATCTGGTGATATCTCGGGTGCTATTAGAGATAGCGCAATAAGCCAAAGTGAATTATCTGCAGGAGGCCCTGGCGCATGAATCTGTGCAGCGGGAACGACCTCGTACGACCAGGGGCCGAGAAAACCACCGTCTCATGGGGCCGGAAACTCAGGGTCAGGGGAAAATCCAATATATATCTGGTGATATCTCGGGTGCTATTACAGATAGCGCAATAAATCAAAGTGCATTGTCCGTATGAGACCCTTGCGCATGAATCTGTGCAGCGGGTACGACCTCGGACCACCAGGGGCCGACGAAACCACCGTCTCATGGGGCCGGACACTCAGGGTCAGGGGAAAATCCAATATATATCTGGTGATATCTCGGGTGCTATAAGAGATAGCGCAATAAACCAAAGTGAATTATCTGCAGGCGGCCCTGGCGCATGCATCTGTGCAGCGGGAACGACCTCCGACCACCAGGGGCCGAGAAAACCACCGTCTCATGGGGCCGGACACTCAGGGTCAGGGAAAAATCCAATATATATCTGGTGATATCTCGGGTGCTATTACAGATAGCGCAATAAATCAAAGTGCATTGTCTGTAGGAGGCCCTGGCGCATGAATCTGTGCAGCGGCAACGACCTCGGACCACCAGGGGCCGAGAAAACCACCGTCTCATGGGGCCGGACGCTCAGGGTCGGGGAAAAATCCAATATATATCTGGTGATATCTCGGGTGCTATTACAGATAGCGCAATAAATCAATGTGCATTGTCTGTAGGAGTCCCTGGCGCATGAATCTGTGCAGCGCGAACGACCTCGGACCACCAGAGGCCGAGAAAACCACAGTCTCATGGGGCCGGACACTCTTGCTCAGGGGAAAATCCAATATATATCTGGTGATATCTCGGGTGCTATTAGAGATAGCGCAATAAACCAAAGTGAATTATCTGCAGGAGGCCCGGGCGCATGAATCTGTGAAGCGGGAACGACCTCGGACCACCAGGGGCCGAGAAAACCACCGACTCATGGGGCCGGATACTAAGGGGCAGGGAAAAATCCAATATATATCTGGTGATATCTCGGGTGCTATTAGAGATAGCGCAATAAACCAAAGTGCATTGTCTGCAGGAAGCCCTGGCGCATGATTCTGTGCAGCGGGAACGACCTCGGACCCCCAGGGGCCGAGAAAATCACCGCCTCATGGGGCCGGACTGTAAGGGACAGGGAAAAACCCAATATATATCTGGTGATATCTAGGGTGCTATTAGAGATAGCGCAATAAATCAGAGTGCATTGTCTGTAGGAGGCACTGGCGAATGAATCTGTGCAGCAGGAACGACCTCGGACCACCAGCGGCCGAGTAAATTACAGATATTCGGAATCCGTCACCCAAGGTCATGTAAAAATCCAGAATATATCTGGTGATATCTCGGGTGCTATTACAGATAGCGCAATAAATCAAAGTGCATTGTCTGTAGGAGGCCCTGGCGCATGAATCTAGGCAGCGGGAACGACCTCGGACCACCAGGGGCCGAGAAAACCACCGTCTCATGGGGCCGGACACGCAGGGTCAGTGGAAAATCCAATATATATCTGGTGATATCTCGGGTGCTATTAGAGATAGCGCAATAAATCAAAGTGCATTGCCTGCAGGAGGCCCTGGCGTATGAATCTGTGCAGCGGGAACGACCTCGGACCACCAGGGGCCGAGAAAACCACAGTCTCATGGGGCCGGACACTCTTGGTCAGGGAAAAATCCAATATATATCTGGTGATATCTCGGTTGCTATTAGAGAGAGCGCAGTAAACCAAAGTGAATTATCTGCAGGCGGCCCTGGCGCATGCATCTGTGCAGCGGGAACGACCTCGGACCACCAGGGGCCGAGAAAACCACCGTCTCATGGGGCCGGACACTCTGGGTCAGGGAAAAATCCAATATATATCTGGTGATATCTCGGGTGCTATTAGAGATTGCGCAATAAATCAAAGTGGATTGTCTGTAGGAGTCCCTGGCGCATGAATCTGGCCAGCGGGAACGACCTCGTACCACCAGGGGCCGAGGAAACCACTGTCTCATGTGGCCGGACACTCAGGGTCAGGGAAAAATCCTATGTATATCCGGTGATATCTCGGGTGCTATTAGTGATAGCGCAATAAACCAAAGTGAATTATCTGCAGGCGGCCCTGGCGCATGCATCTGTGCAGCGGGAACGACCTCCGACCACCAGGGGCCGAGAAAACCACGGTCTCATGGGGCCGGACACTCAGGGTCAGGGAAAAATCCAATATATATCTGGTCATATCTCGGGTGCTATTACAGATAGCGCAATAAATCAAAGTGCATTGTCTGTAGGAGGCCCTGGCGCATGAATCTGTGCAGCGGCAACGACCTCGGACCACCAGGGGCCGAGAAAACCACCGTCTCATGGTGCCGGACACTCAGGGTCAGGGAAAAATCCAATATACGTCTGGTGATATCTCGGGTGCTATTACAGATAGCGCAATAAATCAAAGTGCAATGTCTGTAGGAGGCCCTGGCGCATGAATGTGGGCAGCGGGAACGACCTCGGACCACCAAGGGCCGAGAAAACCACCGACACATGGCGCCGGACACACAAGGTCATGTAAATACCCAGGATGTATCTGATGATATCTCGGGTGCTATTAGAGATAGCGCAATTAACCAAAGTGAATTGTCTGCAAGAGGCCCTGGCGCATGCATCTGTGAAGCGGGAACGACCTCGGACCACCAGGGGCCGAGAAAACCACCGTCTCATGGGGCCGGACGCTCAGGGTCGGGGAAAAATCCAATATATATCTGGTGATATCTCGGGTGCTATTACAGATAGCGCAATAAATCAATGTGCATTGTCTGTAGGAGTCCCTGGCGCATGAATCTGTGCAGCGCGAACGACCTCGGACCACCAGAGGCCGAGAAAACCACAGTCTCATGGGGCCGGACACTCTTGCTCAGGGGAAAATCCAATATATATCTGGTGATATCTCGGGTGCTATTAGAGATAGCGCAATAAACCAAAGTGAATTATCTGCAGGAGGCCCGGGCGCATGAATCTGTGAAGCGGGAACGACCTCGGACCACCAGGGGCCGAGAAAACCACCGTCTCATGGGGCCGGAAACTCAGGGTCAGGGGAAAATACAATATATATCTGGTGATATCTCGGGTGCTATTACAGATAGCGCAATAAATCAAAGTGCATTGTCTGTAGGAGGCCCTGGCGCATGATTCTGGGCAGCGGGAACGACCTCGGACCACCAGGGGCCGAGAAAATCACCGCCTCATGGGGCCGGTCTGTAAGGGACGGGGAAAAACCCAATATATAACTGGTGATATCTAGGGTGCTATTAGAGATAGCGCAATAAATCAAAGTGCATTGTCTGTAGGAGGCCCTGGCGCATGAATCTAGGCAGCGGGAACGACCTCGGACCACCAGGGGCCGAGAAAACCACCGTCTCATGGGGCCGGACACGCAGGGTCAGTGGAAAATCCAATATATATCTGGTGATATCTCGGGTACTATTAGAGATAGCGCAATAAATCAAAGTGCATTGTCTGTAGGAGGCACTGGCGAATGAATCTGTGCAGCAGGAACGACCTCGGACCACCAGGGGCCGAGTAAATTACAGATATTCGGAATCCGTCACCCAAGGTCATGTAAAAATCCAGCATATATCTGGTGATATCTCGGGTGCTATTACAGATAGCGCAATAAATCAAAGTGCATTGTCTGTAGGAGGCCCTGGCGCATGAATCTAGGCAGCGGGAACGACCTCGGACCACCAGGGGCCGAGAAAACCACCGTCTCATGGGGCCGGACACGCAGGGTCAGTGGAAAATCCAATATATATCTGGTGATATCTCGGGTACTATTAGAGATAGCGCAATAAATCAAAGTGCATTGCCTGCAGGAGGCCCTGGCGTATGAACCTGTGCAGCGGGAACGACCTCGGACCACCAGGGGCCGAGAAAACAACCGACACATGGCGCCGGACACCCAAGGTCATGTAAATACCCAGGATGTATCTGATGATATCTCCGGTGCTATTAGAGATAGCGCAATAAATCAAAGTGCATTGTCTGCAGGAACCCCCGGGCGCATGAATCTGTGCAGCAGGATCGACCTCGGACCACCAGGGGCCGAGAAAATTACTAATATTCGGAATCCGTCACCCAACGTCATGTGATAATCCAGCATATATCTGGTGATATCTCGGGTGCTATTACAGATAGCGCAATAAATCAAAGTGCATTGTCTGTAGGAGGCCCTGGTGCATGAATCTGGGCAGCGGGAACGACATCGGACCACCAGGGGCCGAGAAAACCACCGACACATGGCGCCGGACACCCAAGGTCATGTAAATACCCAGGATGTATCAGATGATATCTCGGGTGCTATTAGTGATAGCGCAATTAACCGAATTGAATTTTCTCCAGGAGGCCCTGGCGCATGAATCTGTGCAGCGGGAACGACCTCGGACCACCAGGGGCCGAGAAAACCTCCGTCTCATGGGGCCGGACACTCAGGGTCAGTGAAAAATCATATATATATCTGGTGATATCTCGGGTGCTATTACAGATAGCGCAATAAATCAAAGTGCATTGTCTGTAGGAGGCCCTGGCGCATGAATCTGGGTAGCGGGGACGACCTCGGACCACCAGGGGCCGAGAAAACCACCGACACATGGCGACGGACACCCAAGGTCATGTAAATACCCAGGATGTATCTGATGATATCTCGGGTGCTATTAGAGATAGCGCAATTAACCAAAGTGTATAATCTGCAGGAGGCCCTGGCGCATGCATCTGTGCAGCGGGAACGACCTCGGA
The DNA here is from genome assembly GCF_051020985.1 of Nomia melanderi. NCBI lineage: Eukaryota > Metazoa > Arthropoda > Insecta > Hymenoptera > Halictidae > Nomia > Nomia melanderi. Next base: position 100,489 of record NW_027475218.1, on the reverse strand, counting down.
CCTCCAGGGGCCGAGAATACCACCGTCGCATGGGGCCGGACACTCAGGGTCAGGGAAGAATCCAATATATATCTGGTGGTATCTCGGGTGCTATTAGAGATAGCACAATAAATCAAAGTGCATTGTCTGTAGGAGGCCCGGGCGCATGAATCTGGGCAGCGGGAACGACCTAGGACCACCAGGGGCCGAGAAAACCACCGTCTCATGGGGCCGGACACTCATGGGTCAGGGAAAAATCCAGCATATATCTGGTGATATCTCGGGTGCTATTACAGATAGCGCAATTAACCAAAGTGTATAATCTGCAGGAGGCCCTGGCGCATGCATCTGTGCAGCGGGTACGACCTCGGACCACCAGGGACCGAGAAAACCACCGACTCATGGGGCCGGATACTAAGGGGCAGGGAAAAATCCAATATATATCTGGTGATATCTCGGGTGCTATTAGAGATAGCGCAATAAACCAAAGTGCATTGTCTGCAGGAAGCCCTGGCGCATGATTCTGTGCAGCGGGAACGACCTCGGACCCCCAGGGGCCGAGAAAATCACCGCCTCATGGGGCCGGACTGTAAGGGACAGGGAAAAACCCAATATATATCTGGTGATATCTAGGGTGCTATTAGAGATAGCGCAATAAATCAAAGTGCATTGTCTGTAGGAGGCACTGGCGAATGAATCTGTGCAGCAGGAACAACCTCGGACCACCAGGGGCCGAGTAAATTACAGATATTCGGAATCCGTCACCCAAGGTCATGTAAAAATCCAGAATATATCTGGTGATATCTCGGGTGCTATTACAGATAGCGCAATAAATCAAAGTGCATTGTCTGTAGGAGGCCCTGGCGCATGAATCTAGGCAGCGGGAACGACCTCGGACCACCAGGGGCCGAGAAAACCACCGTCTCATGGGGCCGGACACGCAGGGTCAGTGGAAAATCCAATATATATCTGGTGATATCTCGGGTGCTATTAGAGATAGCGCAATAAATCAAAGTGCATTGCCTGCAGGAGGCCCTGGCGTATGAATCTGTGCAGCGGGAACGACCTCGGACCACCAGGGGCCGAGAAAACAACCGACACATGGCGCCGGACACCCAAGGTCATGTAAATACCCAGGATGTATCTGATGATATCTCCGGTGCTATTAGAGATAGCGCAATAAATCAAAGTGCATTGTCTGTAGGAGGCCCTGGCGCATGAATCTAGGCAGCGGGAACGACCTCGGACCACGAGAGTCCGAGAAAACCACAGTCTCATGGGGCCGGACACTCTTGGTCAGGGAAAAATCCAATATATATCTGGTGATATCTCGGTTGCTATTAGAGAGAGCGCAGTAAACCAAAGTGAATTATCTGCAGGCGGCCCTGGCGCATGCATCTGTGCAGCGGGAACGACCTCGGACCACCAGGGGCCGAGAAAACCACCGTCTCATGGGGCCGGACACTCTGGGTCAGGGAAAAATCCAATATATATCTGGTGATATCTCGGGTGCTATTAGAGATAGCGCAATAAATCAAAGTGGATTGTCTGTAGGAGTCCCTGGCGCATGAATCTGGCCAGCGGGAACGACCTCGGACCACCAGGGGCCGAGGAAACCACTGTCTCATGCGGCCGGACACTCAGGGTCAGGGAAAAATCCTATGTATATCCGGTGATATCTCGGGTGCTATTACAGATAGCGGAATAAATCAAAGTGCAATGTCTGTAGGAGGCCCTGGCGCACGAATGTGGGCAGCGGGAACGACCTCGGACCCCCAGGGGCCGAGAAAATCACCGCCTCATGGGGCCGGACTGTAAGGGACGCGGAAAAACCCAATATATATCTGGTGATATCTAGGGTGCTATTAGAGATAGCGCAATAAATCAAAGTGCATTGCCTGCAGGAGGCCCTGGCGTATGAATCTGTGCAGCGGGAACGACCTCGGACCACCAGGGGCCGAGAAAACAACCGACACATGGCGCCGGACACCCAAGGTCATGTAAATACCCAGGATGTATCTGATGATATCTCCGGTGCTATTAGAGATAGCGCAATAAATCAAAGTGCATTGTCTGCAGGAAGCCCTGGCGCATGAATCTGTGCAGCAGGATCGACCTCGGACCACCAGGGGCCGAGAAAATTACTGATATTCGGAATCCGTCACCCAACGTCATGTGATAATCCAGCATATATCTGGTGATATCTCGGGTGCTATTACAGATAGCGCAATAAACCAAAGTGCATTGTCTGTAGGAGGCCCTGGTGCATGAATCTGGGCAGCGGGAACGACCTTGGACCACCAGGGGCCGAGAAAACCACTGTCTCATGGGGCCGGACACGCAGGGTCAGTGGAAAATCCAATATATATCTGGTGATATCTCGGGTGCTATTAGAGATAGCGCAATAAATCAAAGTGCATTGCCTGCAGGAGGCCCTGGCGTATGAATCTGTGCAGCGGGAACGACCTCGGACCACCAGGGACCGAGAAAACCACCGACTCATGGGGCCGGATACTAAGGGGCAGGGAAAAATCCAATATATATCTGGTGATATCTCGGGTGCTATTAGAGATAGCGCAATAAACCAAAGTGCATTGTCTGCAGGAAGCCCTGGCGCATGATTCTGTGCAGCGGGAACGACCTCGGACCCCCAGGGGCCGAGAAAATCACCGCCTCATGGGGCCGGACTGTAAGGGACAGGGAAAAACCCAATATATATCTGGTGATATCTAGGGTGCTATTAGAGATAGCGCAATAAACCAAAGTGCATTGTCTGTAGGAGGCACTGGCGAATGAATCTGTGCAGGAGGAACGACCTCGGACCACCAGGGGCCGAGTAAATTACAGATATTCGGAATCCGTCACCCAAGGTCATGTAAAAATCCAGAATATATCTGGTGATATCTCGGGTGCTATTACAGATAGCGCAATAAATCAAAGTGCATTGTCTGTAGGAGGCCCTGGCGCATGAATCTAGGCAGCGGGAACGACCTCGGACGACCAGGGGCCGAGAAAACCACCGTCTCATGGGGCCGGACACTCTTGGTCAGGGAAAAATCCAATATATATCTGGTGATATCTCGGTTGCTATTAGAGAGAGCGCAGTAAACCAAAGTGAATTATCTGCAGGCGGCCCTGGCGCATGCATCTGTGCAGCGGGAACGACCTCGGGCCACCAGGGGCCGAGAAAACCACCGTCTCATGGGGCCGGACACGCAGGGTCAGGGAAAAATCCAATATATATCTGGTGATATCTCGGGTGCTATTAGAGATAGCGCAATAAACCAAAGTGAATTATCTGCAGGAGGCCCTGGCGCACGAATCTGTGCGCGCCGGAACGACCTCGGACCACCAGGGGCCGAGAAAACCACCGTCACATGGCGCCGGACACCCAAGGTCATGTAAATACCCAGGATGTATCTGATGATATCTCGGGTGCTATTAGAGATAGCGCAATTAACCAAATTGAATTATCTCCAGGAGGCCCTGGCGCATGAATCTGTGCAGCGGGAACGACCTCGGACCACCAGGGGCCGAGAAAACCTCCGTCTCATGGGGCCGGACACTCAGGGTCAGTGAAAAATCCAATATATGTCTGGTGATATCTCGGGTGCTATTACAGATAGCGCAATAAATCAAAGTGCATTGTCTGTAGGAGGCCCTGGCGCATGAATCTGTGCAGCGGGAACGACCTCGGACCACCAGGGGCCGAGAAAACCTCCGTCTCATGGGGCCGGACACTCAGGGTCAGTGAAAAATCCAATATATGTCTGGTGATATCTCGGGTGCTATTACAGATAGCGCAATAAATCAAAGTGCATTGTCTGTAGGAGGCCCTGGCGCATGAATCTGTGCAGCGGCAACGACCTCGGACCACCAGGGGCCGAGAAAACCACCGTCTCATGGTGCCGGACACTCAGGGTCAGGGAAATATCCAATATATGTCTGGTGATATCTCGGGTGCTATTAGAGATAGCGCAATAAACCAAAGTGCATTGTCTGCACGAAGCCCTGACGCATGAATCTGTGCAGCGGGAACGACCTCGGACCACCAGGGGCCGCGAAAACCACAGTCTCATGAGGACGAGAACTCAGGGTCAGGCAAAAATCCAATATATATATGGTGATTTCTCGGGTGCTATTACAGATAGCGCAATAAACCAAAGTGCTTTGTCTGCGGGAGGCCCTGGCGCATGAATCTGTGCAGCGGCAAAGACCTCGGAGAACCAGGGGCCGTGAAAACCACCGACACATGGGGCCGGACACTCAGGGTCAGGGAAAAATCCTATGTATATCCGGTGATATCTCGGGTGCTATTACAGATAGCGGAATAAATCAAAGAGAATTGTCTGTAGAAGGCCCTGGCGCATGAATCTGTGCAGCGGCAACGACCTCGGACCACCAGGGGCCGACAAAACCACCGTCTCATGGTGACGGACACTCAGTGTCAGGGAAAAATCCAATATATGTCTGGTGATATCTCGGGTGCTATTACAGATAGCGCAATAAATCAAAGTGCAGTGTCTGTAGGAGGCCCTGGCGCATGAATCTGGGCAGCGGGAACGACCTCGGACCACCAAGGGCCGAGAAAACCACAGACACATGGCGCCGGACACACAAGGTCATGTAAATACCCAGGATGTATCTGATGATATCTCGGGTGCTATTAGAGATAGCGCAATAAATCAAAGTGCATTGTCTGTAGGAGGCCCTGGCGCATGAATCTGTGCAGCGGGAACGACCTCGGACGACCAGGGGCCGAGAAAACCACCGTCTCATGGGGCCGGACACTCAGGGTCAGGGGAAAATCCAATATATATCTGGTGTTATCTCGGGTGCTATTAGAGATAGCGCAATAAACCAAAGTTAATTATCTGCAGGAGGCCCTGGCGCATGCATCTGTGCAGCGAGAACGACCTCGGACCACCAGGGGCCGAGAAAACCACCGTCTCATGGGGCCGGACACTCAGGGTCAGGGAAAAATCCAATATATATCTGGTGATATCTCGGGTGCTATTACAGATAGCGCAATAAATCAATGTGCATTGTCTGTAGGAGTCCCTGGCGGATGAATCTGTCCAGCGGGAACGACCTCGGACCACCAGAGGCCGAGAAAACCACAGTCTCATGGGGCCGGACACTCTTGCTCAGGGGAAAATCCAATATATATCTGGTGATATCTCGGGTGCTATTAGAGATAGCGCAATAAACCAAAGTGCATTATCTGCAGGAGGCCCTGGCGCATGAATCTGTGCAGCGGGAACGACCTAGGACCACCAGGTGCCGAGAAAACCACAGTCTCATGGGGCCGGACACTCAGGGTCTGGGGAAAATTCTATATATATCTGGTGATATCTCGGGTGCTATTAGAGATAGCGCAATAAACCAGAGTGAATTATCTGCAGGAGGCTCTGGCGCATGAATCTGTGCAGCGGGAACGACCTCGGGCCACCAGGGGCCGAGAAAACCACCGTCTCATGGGGCCGGACACTCAGGGTCAGGGAAAAATCCAATATATGTCTGGTGATATCTCGGGTGCTATTACAGATAGCGCAATAAATCAAAGTGCAATGTCTGTAGGAGGCCCTGGCGCATGAATCTGGGCAGCGGGAACGACCTCGGACCACCAAGGGCCGAGAAAACCACCGACACATGGCGCCGGACACACAAGGTCATGTAAATACCCAGGATGTATCTGATGATATCTCGGGTGCTATTAGAGATAGCGCAATAAATCAAAGTGCATTGTCTGTAGGAGGCCCTGGCGCATGAATCTGTGCAGCGGGAACGACCTCGGACGACCAGGGGACGAGAAAACCACCGTCTCATGGGGCCGGACACTCAGGGTCAGGGGAAAATCCAATATATATCTGGTGTTATCTCGGGTGCTATTAGAGATAGCGCAATAAATCAAAGTGCATTGCCTGCAGGAGGCCCTGGCGAATGAATCTGTGCAGCAGGAACAACCTCGGACCACCAGGGGCCGAGTAAATTACAGATATTCGGAATCCGTCACCCAAGGTCATGTAAAAATCCAGAATATATCTGGTGATATATCGGATGCTATTACAGATAGCGCAATAAATCAAAGTGCATTGTCTGTAGGAGGCCCTGGCGCATGAATCTAGGCAGCGGGAACGACCTCGGACCACCAGGGGCCGAGAAAACCACCGTCTCATGGGGCCGGACACGCAGGGTCAGTGGAAAATCCAATATATATCTGGTGATATCTCGGGTGCTATTAGAGATAGCGCAATAAATCAAAGTGCATTGCCTGCAGGAGGCCCTGGCGTATGAATCTGTGCAGCGGGAACGACCTCGGACCACCAGGGGCCGAGAAAACAACCGACACATGGCGCCGGACACCCAAGGTCATGTAAATACCCAGGATGTATCTGATGATATCTCCGGTGCTATTAGAGATAGCGCAATAAATCAAAGTGCATTGTCTGTAGGAGGCCCTGGCGCATGAATCTAGGCAGCGGGAACGACCTCGGACCACGAGAGTCCGAGAAAACCACAGTCTCATGGGGCCGGACACTCTTGGTCAGGGAAAAATCCAATATATATCTGGTGATATCTCGGTTGCTATTAGAGAGAGCGCAGTAAACCAAAGTGAATTATCTGCAGGCGGCCCTGGCGCATGCATCTGTGCAGCGGGAACGACCTCGGACCACCAGGGGCCGAGAAAACCACCGTCTCATGGGGCCGGACACTCTGGGTCAGGGAAAAATCCAATATATATCTGGTGATATCTCGGGTGCTATTAGAGATAGCGCAATAAATCAAAGTGGATTGTCTGTAGGAGTCCCTGGCGCATGAATCTGGCCAGCGGGAACGACCTGCGACCACCAGGGGCCGAGAAAACAACGGTCTCATGGGGCCGGTCACTCAGGGTCAGGGAAAAATCCAATATATATCTGGTGATATCTCGGGTGCTGTTACAGATAGCGCAATAAATCAAAGTGCATTGTCTGTAGGAGGCCCTGGCGCATGATTCTGGGCAGCGGGAACGACCTCGGACCACCAGGGGCCGAGAAAATCACCGCCTCATGGGGCCGGACTGTAAGGGACGCGGAAAAACCCAATATATATCTGGTGATATCTAGGGTGCTATTAGAGATAGCGCAATAAATCAAAGTGCATTGCCTGCAGGAGGCCCTGGCGTATGAATCTGTGCAGCGGGAACGACCTCGGACCACCAGGGGCCGAGAAAACAACCGACACATGGCGCCGGACACCCAAGGTCATGTAAATACCCAGGATGTATCTGATGATATCTCCGGTGCTATTAGAGATAGCGCAATAAATCAAAGTGCATTGTCTGCAGGAAGCCCTGGCGCATGAATCTGTGCAGCAGGATCGACCTCGGACCACCAGGGGCCGAGAAAATTACTGATATTCGGAATCCGTCACCCAACGTCATGTGATAATCCAGCATATATCTGGTGATATCTCGGGTGCTATTACAGATAGCGCAATAAACCAAAGTGCATTGTCTGTAGGAGGCCCTGGTGCATGAATCTGGGCAGCGGGAACGACCTTGGACCACCAGGGGCCGAGAAAACCACTGTCTCATGGGGCCGGACACGCAGGGTCAGTGGAAAATCCAATATATATCTGGTGATATCTCGGGTGCTATTAGAGATAGCGCAATAAATCAAAGTGCATTGCCTGCAGGAGGCCCTGGCGTATGAATCTGTGCAGCGGGAACGACCTCGGACCACCAGGGACCGAGAAAACCACCGACTCATGGGGCCGGATACTAAGGGGCAGGGAAAAATCCAATATATATCTGGTGATATCTCGGGTGCTATTAGAGATAGCGCAATAAACCAAAGTGCATTGTCTGCAGGAAGCCCTGGCGCATGAATCTGTGCAGCGGGAACGACCTCGGACCCCCAGGGGCCGAGAAAATCACCGCCTCATGGGGCCGGACTGTAAGGGACAGGGAAAAACCCAATATATATCTGGTGATATCTAGGGTGCTATTAGAGATAGCGCAATAAACCAAAGTGCATTGTCTGTAGGAGGCACTGGCGAATGAATCTGTGCAGGAGGAACGACCTCGGACCACCAGGGGCCGAGTAAATTACAGATATTCGGAATCCGTCACCCAAGGTCATGTAAAAATCCAGAATATATCTGGTGATATCTCGGGTGCTATTACAGATAGCGCAATAAATCAAAGTGCATTGTCTGTAGGAGGCCCTGGCGCATGAATCTAGGCAGCGGGAACGACCTCGGACGACCAGGGGCCGAGAAAACCACCGTCTCATGGGGCCGGACACTCTTGGTCAGGGAAAAATCCAATATATATCTGGTGATATCTCGGTTGCTATTAGAGAGAGCGCAGTAAACCAAAGTGAATTATCTGCAGGCGGCCCTGGCGCATGCATCTGTGCAGCGGGAACGACCTCGGGCCACCAGGGGCCGAGAAAACCACCGTCTCATGGGGCCGGACACGCAGGGTCAGGGAAAAATCCAATATATATCTGGTGATATCTCGGGTGCTATTAGAGATAGCGCAATAAACCAAAGTGAATTATCTGCAGGAGGCCCTGGCGCACGAATCTGTGCAGCGGGAACGACCTCGGACCACCAGGGGCCGAGAAAACCTCCGTCTCATGGGGCCGGACACTCAGGGTCAGTGAAAAATCCAATATATGTCTGGTGATATCTCGGGTGCTATTACAGATAGCGCAATAAATCAAAGTGCATTGTCTGTAGGAGGCCCTGGCGCATGAATCTGTGCAGCGGGAACGACCTCGGACCACCAGGGGCCGAGAAAACCTCCGTCTCATGGGGCCGGACACTCAGGGTCAGTGAAAAATCCAATATATGTCTGGTGATATCTCGGGTGCTATTACAGATAGCGCAATAAATCAAAGTGCATTGTCTGTAGGAGGCCCTGGCGCATGAATCTGTGCAGCGGCAACGACCTCGGACCACCAGGGGCCGAGAAAACCACCGTCTCATGGTGCCGGACACTCAGGGTCAGGGAAATATCCAATATATGTCTGGTGATATCTCGGGTGCTATTAGAGATAGCGCAATAAACCAAAGTGCATTGTCTGCACGAAGCCCTGACGCATGAATCTGTGCAGCGGGAACGACCTCGGACCACCAGGGGCCGCGAAAACCACAGTCTCATGAGGACGAGAACTCAGGGTCAGGCAAAAATCCAATATATATATGGTGATTTCTCGGGTGCTATTACAGATAGCGCAATAAACCAAAGTGCTTTGTCTGCGGGAGGCCCTGGCGCATGAATCTGTGCAGCGGCAAAGACCTCGGAGAACCAGGGGCCGTGAAAACCACCGACACATGGGGCCGGACACTCAGGGTCAGGGAAAAATCCTATGTATATCCGGTGATATCTCGGGTGCTATTACAGATAGCGGAATAAATCAAAGAGAATTGTCTGTAGAAGGCCCTGGCGCATGAATCTGTGCAGCGGCAACGACCTCGGACCACCAGGGGCCGACAAAACCACCGTCTCATGGTGACGGACACTCAGTGTCAGGGAAAAATCCAATATATGTCTGGTGATATCTCGGGTGCTATTACAGATAGCGCAATAAATCAAAGTGCAGTGTCTGTAGGAGGCCCTGGCGCATGAATCTGGGCAGCGGGAACGACCTCGGACCACCAAGGGCCGAGAAAACCACAGACACATGGCGCCGGACACACAAGGTCATGTAAATACCCAGGATGTATCTGATGATATCTCGGGTGCTATTAGAGATAGCGCAATAAATCAAAGTGCATTGTCTGTAGGAGGCCCTGGCGCATGAATCTGTGCAGCGGGAACGACCTCGGACGACCAGGGGCCGAGAAAACCACCGTCTCATGGGGCCGGACACTCAGGGTCAGGGGAAAATCCAATATATATCTGGTGTTATCTCGGGTGCTATTAGAGATAGCGCAATAAACCAAAGTTAATTATCTGCAGGAGGCCCTGGCGCATGCATCTGTGCAGCGAGAACGACCTCGGACCACCAGGGGCCGAGAAAACCACCGTCTCATGGGGCCGGACACTCAGGGTCAGGGAAAAATCCAATATATATCTGGTGATATCTCGGGTGCTATTACAGATAGCGCAATAAATCAATGTGCATTGTCTGTAGGAGTCCCTGGCGGATGAATCTGTCCAGCGGGAACGACCTCGGACCACCAGAGGCCGAGAAAACCACAGTCTCATGGGGCCGGACACTCTTGCTCAGGGGAAAATCCAATATATATCTGGTGATATCTCGGGTGCTATTAGAGATAGCGCAATAAACCAAAGTGCATTATCTGCAGGAGGCCCTGGCGCATGAATCTGTGCAGCGGGAACGACCTAGGACCACCAGGTGCCGAGAAAACCACAGTCTCATGGGGCCGGACACTCAGGGTCTGGGGAAAATTCTATATATATCTGGTGATATCTCGGGTGCTATTAGAGATAGCGCAATAAACCAGAGTGAATTATCTGCAGGAGGCTCTGGCGCATGAATCTGTGCAGCGGGAACGGCCTCGGGCCACCAGGGGCCGAGAAAACCACCGTCTCATGGGGCCGGACACTCAGGGTCAGGGAAAAATCCAATATATGTCTGGTGATATCTCGGGTGCTATTACAGATAGCGCAATAAATCAAAGTGCAATGTCTGTAGGAGGCCCTGGCGCATGAATCTGGGCAGCGGGAACGACCTCGGACCACCAAGGGCCGAGAAAACCACCGACACATGGCGCCGGACACACAAGGTCATGTAAATACCCAGGATGTATCTGATGATATCTCGGGTGCTATTAGAGATAGCGCAATAAATCAAAGTGCATTGTCTGTAGGAGGCCCTGGCGCATGAATCTGTGCAGCGGGAACGACCTCGGACGACCAGGGGACGAGAAAACCACCGTCTCATGGGGCCGGACACTCAGGGTCAGGGGTAAATCCAATATACATCTAGTGATATCTCGGGTGCTATTAGAGATAGCGCAGTAAACCAAAGTGAATTATCTGCAGGAGGCCCTGGCGCATGCATCTGTGCAGCGGGAACCACCTCGGACCACCAGGGGCCAAGAAAACCACCGTCTCATGGGGCCGGACACTCAGGGTCATGGGAAAATCCTATATATATCTGGTGATATCTCGGGTGCTATTAGAGATAGCGCAACAAATCAAAGTGCATTGTCTGTAGGAGGCCCTGGCGCATGAATCTGGCCAGCGGGAACGACCTCGGACCACCAGGAGCCGAGAAAACCACCGTCTCATGGGGCCGGACACTCAGGGTCGGGGGAAAATCCAATATATATGTGGTGATATCTCGGGTGCTATTAGAGATAGCGCAATAAATCAAAGTGCATTGTCCGTAGGAGGCCCTTGCGCATGAATCTGTGCAGCAGGAACGACATCGGACCACCAGGGGCCGAGAAAACCACCGTCTCATGGGGTCGGACACTCAGGGTCAGGGGAAAATCCAATATATATCTGGTGATATCTCGGGTGCTATTAGAGATAGCGCAATAATCCAAAGTGAAATATCTGCAGGAGGCCCTGGCGCATGAATCTGCGCAGCGGGAACGACCTCGGACCACCAGGGGCCGAGAAAACCACCGTCTCATGGGGTCGGACACTCAGGGTCAGGGGAAAATCCAATATATATCTGGTGATATCTCGGGTGCTATTAGAGATAGCGCAATAAACCAAAGTGCATTGTCTGTAGGAGGCCCTGGCGCATGAATCTGTGCAGCGGGAACGACCTCGGACCACCAGGGGCCGAGAAAATCACAGTCTCATGGGGCCCGACACTCAGGGTTAGGGGAAAATCAAATATATATCTGGTGATATCTCGGGTGCTATTACAGATAGCGCGATAAATCAGAGTGCATTGTCTGTAGGAGGCCCTGGCGCATGAATCTGGTCAGCGGGAACAACCTCGGACCACCAGGGGTCGAGAAAAACACCGTCTCATGGGGCCGGGCACTCAGGGTCAGGGGAAAATCCAATATATATTTGGTGATATCTCGGGTGCTATTAGAGATAGCGCAATAAACCAAAGTGAATTATCCGCAGGGGACCCTGGCGCATGCATCTGTGCAGCGGGAACGACCTCGGACCACCAGGGGCCGAGAAAACCACCGTCTCATGGGGCCGGACACTCAGGGTCCGAGAAAAATCCAATATATATCTTGTGATATCTCGGGTGCTATTAGAGATAGCGCAATAAATCAAAGTGTATTGTCCATAGGAGGCCCTTGCGCATGAATCTGTGCAGCAGGAACGACATCGGACCACCAGGGGCCGAGAAAATTACAGATTTCCAGTACCCGTCACCCAATGTCATGTAAAAATGCAATATATATCTGGCGATATCTCGGGTTCTATTACAGATAGCGCGATAAATCAAAGTGCATTGTCTGCAGGAAGCCCTGGCGCATGAGTGCGTGCAGCGGGAACGACCTCGGACCACCAGGGACCGAGAAAACCACCGTCTCATGAGGCCGGACACTCAGTGTCAGGGAAAAGTCAAATATATATCTGGTGATATCTCGGGTGCTATTACAGATAGCGCAATAAATCAAAGTGCATTGTCTGTAGGAGGCCCTGGCGCATGAATCTGTGCAGCGGGAACGACCTCGGATCACCAGGGGACGTGACAACCACCGTCTCATGGGGTCGGACACTCAGGTTCCGAGAAAAATCCAATATATATCTGGTCATATCTCGGGTGCTATTACAAATAGCGCAATAAATCAAAGTACATTGTCTATAAGAGGCCCTGGCGCATGAATCTGTGCAGCGGGAGCGACCTCGGACCACCAGGGGCCGAGAAAACCACCGTCTCATGTGGCCGGTCACGCAGGGTCAGGGGAAAATACAATATATATCTGGTCATATCTCGGGTGCTATTAGAGATAGCGCAATAATCCAACGTGAATTATCTGCAGGAGGCCCTGGCGCATGCATCTGTGCAGCGGGAACGACCTCGAACCACCAGGGGCCGAGAAAACCACCGTCTCATGGGGCCGGACACTCAGGGTCAGGGAAAAATCCAATATATATCTGGTGATATCTCGGGTGCTATTAGAGATAGCGCGATAAATCAAGGTGCATTGTCTGCAGGAGGCCCTGGCGCAAGAATCAGTGAAGCAGGAACGTCCTCTGCCCTCCAGGGGCCGAGAAACTTACAGATTTTCGGTGTCCGTCACCCAAAGTCATGTAAAAATCCAGTATATATACGGTGCTTTCTCGGGTGCTATTACAGATAGCGCAATAAATCAAAGTGCATTGTCTGTAGAAGGCCCTGGCGCATGAATCTGTGCAGCGGGAAGGACCTCGGACCACCAGGGGCCGAGAAAACCACTGTCTCATGGGGCCGGTCACTCAGGGTCAGGGAAAAATCCAATATATATCTGGTGATATCGCGGGTGCTATTACAGATAGCGCAATAAATCAAAGTGCATTGTTTGCAGAAGGCACTGGCGCATGAATCTGTGCAGCGGGAACGTCCTCGAACAACCAGCGGCCGAGAAAACCACCGTCTCATGGGGCCGGACACTCAGTGTCATGGAAAAATCAAATATATATCTGGTGATATCTCGGGTGCTATTACAGATAGCGCAATAAATCAAAGTGCATTGTCTGTAGGACGCCCTGGCGCATGAATCTGTGCAGCGGGAACGACCTCGTACCTCCAGGGGCTGAGAAAACCACAGTCTCATGGGGCCGGACACTCAGGGAAAGGGAAAAATCCAATATATATCTGGCGATATCTCGGGTGCTATTAGAGATAGCGCAATAAACCAAAGTGAATTATCTGCAGGAGGCCCTGGCGCATGAATCTGTGCTGCGGGAACGACCTCGGATCACCAGGGGACGAGACAACCACCGTCTCATGGGGTCGGACACTCAGGGTCAGGGGAAAATCCAATATATATCTGGTCATATCTCGGGTGCTATTACAAATAGCGCAATAAATCAAAGTACATTGTCTGTAAGAGGCCCTGGCGCATGAATCTGTGCAGCGGGAGCGACCTCGGACCACCAGGGGCCGAGAAAACCACCGTCTCATGGGGCCGGACACGCATGGTCAGGGGAAAATACAATATATATCTGGTGATATCTCGGGTGCTATTAGAGATAGCGCAATAATCCAACGTGAATTATCTGCAGGAGGCCCTGGCGCATGCATCTGTGCAGCGGGAACGACCTCGAACCACCAGGGGCCGAGAAAACCACCGTCTCATATGGCCGGACACTCAGGGTCAGGGAAAAATCCAATATATATCTGGTGATATCTCGGGTGCTGTTAGAGATAGCGCGATAAATCAAGGTGCATTGTCTGCAGGAGGCCCTGGCGCATGAATCAGTGAAGCAGGAACGTCCTCTGCCCTCCAGGGGCCGAGAAACTTACAGATTTTCGGTGTCCGTCACCCAAAGTCATGTAAAAATCCAGTATATATATGGTGCTTTCTCGGGTGCTATTACAGATAGCGCAATAAATCAAAGTGCACTGTCTGTAGGACGCCCTGGCGCATGAATCTGTGCAGCGGGAACGACCTCGTACCTCCAGGGGCTGAGAAAACCACAGTCTCATGGGGCCGGACACTCAGGGAAAGGGAAAAATCCAATATATATCTGGTGATATCTCGGGTGCTATTAGAGATAGCGCAATAAACCAAAGTGAATTATCTGCAGGAGGCCATGGCGCATGAATCTGTGCAGCGGGAAAGACCTCGGACCACCAGGGGCCGAGAAAACCACCGTCTCATGGGGCCGGACCTTCAGGGTCAGGGAAAAATCCAATATATATCTGGTGATATCTCGGGTGCTATTAGAGATAGCGCAATAAACCAAAGAGAATTATCAGCAGGAGGCCCCGGCGCATGAATCTGTGCAGCGGGAACGACCTCGGACCACCAGGGGCCGAGAAAACCACAGTCACATGGGGGCGGACACTCAGGGTAAGGGGAAAATCCAATATATTTCTGATGATATCTCGGGTGCTATTACAGATAGCGCAATAAATCAAAGTGCAATGTCTGTAGGAGGCCCTGGCGCATGAATCTGTCTAGCGGGAACGACCTCGGACCACCAGGGGCCGAGAAAACCACCGTCTCATGGGGCCGGACACTCAGGGCCAGGGAAAAATCCAATATATATCTGGTGATATCTCGGGTGCTATTACAGATAGCGCAATAAACCAAAGTGAATTATCTGCAGGAGGCCCTGGCGCATGAATCTGTGCAGCGGGAACGACCTCGGACCACCAGGGGCCGAGAAAACCACAGTCTCATGTGGGCGGACACTCAGGGTAAGGGGAAAATCCAATATATTTCTGATGATATCTCGGTTGCTATTACAGATAGCGCAATAAATCAAAGTGCGTTGTCTGTAGGAGGCCCTGGCGCATGAATCTGGGCAGCGGGAACGACCTCGGACCACCAGGGGCCGAGAAAACCACAGTCTCATGGGGCCAGAAACTCAGGGTCAGGGAAAAATCAAATATATATCTGGCG
The DNA here is from genome assembly GCF_051020985.1 of Nomia melanderi. NCBI lineage: Eukaryota > Metazoa > Arthropoda > Insecta > Hymenoptera > Halictidae > Nomia > Nomia melanderi. The sequence goes on along the minus strand of NW_027475218.1, from coordinate 85,009 downwards.
ATATCTCGGATGCTATTAGAGATAGCGCAATAAACCAAAGTGAATTATCTGCAGGAGGCCCTGGCGCATGAATCTGTGCAGCGGCAACGACCTCGGACCACCAGGGGCCGAGAAAACCACCGACACATGGAGCCGGCCACCCAAAGTCATGTAAAAATCCAGGATGTACCTGATGATATCTCGGGTGCTATTAGAGATAGCGCGATAAATCAAAGTGAATTATCTGCAGGCGGCCCTGGCGCATGCATCTGTGCAGCGGGAACGACCTCGGACCACCAGGGGCCGAGAAAACCACCGTCTCATGGGGCCGGACACTCAGGGTCAGGGGAAAATCCAGTATATATCAGGAGGTATCTCAGGTGCTATTAGAGATAGCGCGATAAATAAAAGTCCTTTGTCTGCGGGATGCCCTGGCGCATGCATCTGTGCAGCGGGAACGACCCCGGACCACCAGGGGCCGAGAAAACAACCGTCTCATGGGGCCGGACAATCAGGGTCGGGGAAAAATCCAATATATATCTGGTGATATCTTGGGTGCTATTACAGATAGCGCGATAAATCAAAGTGAATTATCTGCAGGGGGCCCTGGCGCATGAATCTGTGCAGCGGGAACGACCTCGGATCACCGGGGGCCGAGAAAACCACCGTCACATGGAGCCGGACACTCAGGGTCGGGGAAAAGTCCAATATATATCTGGTGATATCTCGCGTGCTATTAGAGATAGCGCAATAAACCACAGTGAGTTATATGCAGGAGGCCCTGGCGCATGAATCTGTGCAGCGGGAACGACCTCGTACCACCAGGTGCCCAGGAATCCACCGTCTCATGGGGCCGGACACGCAGGGTCAGGGAAAAATCCAATATATACCTGGTGATATCTCGGGTGCTCTTACAGATAGCGCACTAAACCATAGTGAATTATCTGCAGGGGGCCCTGGCGCATGAAACTGTGCAGCGGAAACGACCTCGGACCACCAGGGGCCGAGAAAACCACCGACACATGGTGCCGGTCACCCAAGGTCATGTAAAAATCCAGGATAGATCTGATGATATCTCGGGTGCTATTAGAGATAGCGCGATAAATTAAAGTGCATTGTCTGCATTAGGCCCTGGCGCATGAATCTGTGCAGCAGCAACGACCTTGGCCCTCCAGGGGCCGAGAAACTTACCGATTTTCGGTATCCGTCACCCAAAGTCATGTAAAAATCTTGCATATATATGGTGCTTTCTCGGGTGCTATTACAGATAGCGCAATAAATCAAACTGCATTGTCTGCAGGAGGCCCTAGCGCATGAATCTGTGAAGCAGGAACGACCTCGGACCACCAGGGACCGAGAAAACCACCGTCTCATGGGGCCGAACACTCAGGGTCAGGGAAAAATCCAATATATATCTGGTGATATCTCGGGCGCTATTACAGATAGAGCAATAAATCAAAGTGCATTGTCTGCAGGAGGCCCCGGCGCATGAATCTCTGCAGCGGAAACGACCTCGGACCACCAGGGGCCGAGAAAACCACCGTCTCACGGGGCCGGACACTCAGTGTCAGGGAAAAATCCAATATATGTCTGGTGATATCTCGGGTGCTATTACAAATAGCGCAATAAATAAAAGTGCAATGTCTGTAGGAGGCCCTGGCGCATGAATCTGTCTAGCGGGAACGACCTCGGACCATCAGGGGCCGAGAGAACCACCGTCTCATGGGGCCGGACACTCAGGGCCAGGGAAAAATCCAATATATATCTGGTGATATCTCGGGTGCTATTACAGATAGCGCAATAAACCAAAGTGAATTATCTGCAGGAGGCCCTGGCGCATGAATCTGTGCAGCAGGAACGTCCTCAGACCACCAGGGGCCGAGAAAACCACCGTCTCATGGGGCCGGACACTCAGGGACAGGAAAAATCCAATACATGTCTGGTGATATCTCGGCTGCTATTACAGATAGCGCAATAAATCAAAGTGCATTGTTTGTAGGAGGCCCTGGCGCATGAGTCTGTTCAGCGGGAACGACCTCGGACCACCATGGGCCGAGAAAACCACAGTCTCATGGGGCGGGACACTCAGGGTCAGGGGAAAATCCAATATATATCTGGTGATATCTCGGGTGCTATTAGAGATAGCGCAATAAACCAAAGTGAATTATCTGCAGGAGGCCATGGCGCATGAATCTGAGCAGCGGGAAAGACCTCGGACCACCAGGGGCCGAGAAAACCACCGTCTCATGGGGCCGGACCTTCAGGGTCAGGGAAAAATCCAATATATATCTGGTGATATCTCGGGTGCTATTAGAGATACCGCAATAAATCAAAGTGCATTGTCTCTGGGAGACCCTGGCGCATGAATCTGGCCAGCGGGAACGACCTCGGACCACAAGGGGCCGAGAAGACCACCGTCTTATGGGGCCGGACACGCAGGGTCAGGGGAAAATCCAATATATATCTGGTGATATCTCGGGTGCTATTAGAGATAGCGCAATAAACCAAAGTGAATTATCTGCAGGAGGCCATGGCGCATGAATCTGAGCAGCGGGAACGACCTCGGACCACCAGGAGCCGAGAAAACCACCGTCTCATGGGGCCGGACACTCAGGGTCGGGGGAAAATCCAATATATATGTAGTGATATCTCGGGTGCTATTACAAATAGCACAATAAATCAAAGTGCAATGCCTGTAGGAGGCCATGGCGCATGAATCTATGCAGCGGGAAAGACCTCGGACCACCAGGGACCGAGAAAACCACCGTCTCATGGGGCCGGACCTTCAGGGTCAGGGAAAAATCCAATATATATCTGGTGATATCTCGGGTGGTATTAGAGATAGCGCAATAAACCAAAGAGAATTATCAGCAGGAGGCCCCGGCGCATGAATCTGTGCAGCGGGAACGACCTCGGACCACCAGAGGCCGAGAAAACCACCGTCTCACGGGGCCGGACACTCAGTGTCAGGGAAAAATCCAATATATGTCTGGTCATATCTCGGGTGCTATTACAAATAGCGCAATAAATAAAAGTGCAATGTCTGTAGGAGGCCCTGGCGCATGAATCTGTCTAGCGGGAACGACCTCGGACCACCAGGGGCCGAGAAAACCACCGTCTCATGGGGCCGGACACTCAGGGCCAGGGAAAAATCCAATATATATCTGGTGATATCTCGGGTGCTATTACAGATAGCGCAATAAACCAAAGTGAATTATCTGCAGGAGGCCCTGGCGCATGAATCTGTGCAGCGGGAACGACCTCGGACCACCAGGGGCCGAGAAAACCACAGCCTCATGGGGGCGGACACTCAGGGTAAGGGGAAAATCCAATATATTTCTGATGATATCTCGGGTGCTATTACAGATAGCGCAATAAATCAAAGTGCATTGTCTGTAGGAGGCACTGGCGCATGAAACTGGGCAGCGGGAACGACCACGGACCACCAGGGGCCGAGAAAACCACCGACACATGGAGCCGGACACCCAAAGTCATGTAAAAATCCAGGATGAACCTGATGATATCTCGGGTGCTATTAGAGATAGCGCGATAAATCAAAGTGCATTGTCTGCAGGAGGCCCTGGCGCATGAATCTGTGCAGCAGCAACGACCTTGGCCCTCCAGGGGCCGAGAAACTTACCGATTTTCGGTATCCGTCACCCAAAGTCATGTAAAAATCTTGCATATATATGGTGCTTTCTCGGGTGCTATTACAGATAGCGCAATAAATCAAACTGCATTGTCTGCAGGAGGCCCTAGCGCATGAATCTGTGAAGCAGGAACGACCTCGGACCACCAGGGACCGAGAAAACCACCGTCTCATGGGGCCGAACACTCAGGGTCAGGGAAAAATCCAATATATATCTGGTGATATCTCGGGCGCTATTACAGATAGAGCAATAAATCAAAGTGCATTGTCTGTAGGAGGCCCTGGCGCATGGATCTGTGCAGCGGGATCGACCTCGGACCGCCAGGGGCCGAGAAAACCACCGTCTCATGGGGCCGGACCTTCAGGGTCAGGGAAAAATCCAATATATATCTGGTGATATCTCGGGTGCTATTACAGATAGAGCAATAAATCAAAGTGAATGATCTGCAGGAGGCCCTGGCGCATGAATCTGTCTAGCGGGAACGACCTCGGACCGCCAGGGGCCGAGAAAACCACCGTCTCATGGGGCCGGACACTCAGGGTCAGGGAGATATCCAATATATATCTGGTGATATCTCGGGTGCTATTAGAGATAGCGCAATAAACCAAAGTGCATTATCTGCTGGAGGCCCTGGCGCATGAATCTGTGCAGCGGGAACGACCTCGGACCACCAGGGACCGAGAAAACCACCGTCTCATGGGGCCGAACACTCAGGGTCAGGGAAAAATCCAATATATATCTGGTGATATCTCGGGCGCTATTACAGATAGAGCAATAAATCAAAGTGCATTGTCTGTAGGAGGCCCTGGCGCATGGATCTGTGCAGCGGGATCGACCTCGGACCACCAGGGGCCCAGAAAACCACCGTCTCATGGGGCCGGACACGCAGGGTCAGCGGAAAATCCAATATATATCTGGTGATATCTCGGGTGCTATTACAGATACCGCAATAAATCAAAGTGCATTGTCTCTGGGAGACCCTGGCGCATGAATCTGGCCAGCGGGAACGACCTCGGACCACAAGGGGCCGAGAAGACCACCGTCTTATGGGGCCGGACACGCAGGGTCAGGGGAAAATCCAATATATATCTGGTGATATCTCGGGTGCTATTACAGATAGCGCAATAAATCAAAGTGCATTGTTTGCAGGAGGCCCTGGCGCATGAATCTGTGCAGCAGGAACGTCCTCAGACCACCAGGGGCCGAGAAAACCACCGTCTCATGGGGCCGGACACTCAGGGACAGGAAAAATCCAATACATGTCTGGTGATATCTCGGCTGCTATTACAGATAGCGCAATAAATCAAAGTGCATTGTTTGTAGGAGGCCCTGGCGCATGAGTCTGTTCAGCGGGAACGACCTCGGACCACCATGGGCCGAGAAAACCACAGTCTCATGGGGCGGGACACTCAGGGTCAGGGGAAAATCCAATATATATCTGGTGATATCTCGGGTGCTATTAGAGATAGCGCAATAAACCAAAGTGAATTATCTGCAGGAGGCCATGGCGCATGAATCTGAGCAGCGGGAAAGACCTCGGACCACCAGGGGCCGAGAAAACCACCGTCTCATGGGGCCGGACCTTCAGGGTCAGGGAAAAATCCAATATATATCTGGTGATATCTCGGGTGCTATTAGAGATACCGCAATAAATCAAAGTGCATTGTCTCTGGGAGACACTGGCGCATGAATCTGGCCAGCGGGAACGACCTCGGACCACAAGGGGCCGAGAAGACCACCGTCTTATGGGGCCGGACACGCAGGGTCAGGGGAAAATCCAATATATATCTGGTGATATCTCGGGTGCTATTAGAGATAGCGCAATAAACCAAAGTGAATTATCTGCAGGAGGCCATGGCGCATGAATCTGAGCAGCGGGAACGACCTCGGACCACCAGGAGCCGAGAAAACCACCGTCTCATGGGGCCGGACACTCAGGGTCGGGGGAAAATCCAATATATATGTAGTGATATCTCGGGTGCTATTACAAATAGCGCAATAAATCAAAGTGCAATGCCTGTAGGAGGCCATGGCGCATGAATCTGTGCAGCGGGAAAGACCTCGGACCACCAGGGACCGAGAAAACCACCGTCTCATGGGGCCGGACCTTCAGGGTCAGGGAAAAATCCAATATATATCTGGTGATATCTCGGGTGGTATTAGAGATAGCGCAATAAACCAAAGAGAATTATCAGCAGGAGGCCCCGCCGCATGAATCTGTGCAGCGGGAACGACCTCGGACCACCAGAGGCCGAGAAAACCACCGTCTCACGGGGCCGGACACTCAGTGTCAGGGAAAAATCCAATATATGTCTGGTCATATCTCGGGTGCTATTACAAATAGCGCAATAAATAAAAGTGCAATGTCTGTAGGAGGCCCTGGCGCATGAATCTCTCTAGCGGGAACGACCTCGGACCACCAGGGGCCGAGAAAACCACCGTCTCATGGGGCCGGACACTCAGGGCCAGGGAAAAATCCAATATATATCTGGTGATATCTCGGGTGCTATTACAGATAGCGCAATAAACCAAAGTGAATTATCTGCAGGAGGCCCTGGCGCATGAATCTGTGGAGCGGGAACGACCTCGGACCACCAGGGGCCGAGAAAACCACAGCCTCATGGGGGCGGACACTCAGGGTAAGGGGAAAATCCAATATATTTCTGATGATATCTCGGGTGCTATTACAGATAGCGCAATAAATCAAAGTGCATTGTCTGTAGGAGGCACTGGCGCATGAAACTGGGCAGCGGGAACGACCACGGACCACCAGGGGCCGAGAAAACCACCGACACATGGAGCCGGACACCCAAAGTCATGTAAAAATCCAGGATGAACCTGATGATATCTCGGGTGCTATTAGAGATAGCGCGATAAATCAAAGTGCATTGTCTGCAGGAGGCCCTGGCGCATGAATCTGTGCAGCGGGATCGACCTCGGACCACTAGGGGCCGAGAAAACCACAGTCTCATGGGGCCGGACTCTCAGGTTCAGGGGAACATCCAATATATATCTGGTGATATCTCGGGTGCTATTACAGATAGTGCAATAAACCAAAGTGAATTATCTGCAGGAGGCCCTGGCGCATGAATCTGTGCAGCGGGAACGACCTCGTACCACCAGGTGCCCAGGAATCCACCGTCTCATGGGGCCGGACACGCAGGGTCAGGGAAAAATCCAATATATACCTGGTGATATCTCGGGTGCTCTTACAGATAGCGCACTAAACCAAAGTGAATTATCTGCAGGGGGCCCTGGCGCATGAAACTGTGCAGCGGAAACGACCTCGGACCACCAGGGGCCGAGAAAACCACCGACACATGGTGCCGGTCACCCAAGGTCATGTAAAAATCCAGGATAGATCTGATGATATCTCGGGTGCTATTAGAGATAGCGCGATAAATTAAAGTGCATTGTCTGCATTAGGCCCTGGCGCATGAATCTGTGCAGCAGCAACGACCTTGGCCCTCCAGGGGCCGAGAAAACCACAGTCTCATGGGGCCGGGCACTCAGGGTCAGGGAAAAATCCAATATATATCTGGTGATGTCTCGGGTGCTATTAGAGATTGCGCAATAAACCAAAGTGCATTGTCTGTAGGAGGCCCTGGCGCATGAATCTGTGCAGCGGGAACGACCTCGGACCACCAGAGGCCGAGAAAGCCACCGTCTCATGGGGCCGGACACTCAGGGTCCGGGAAAAATCAAATATATATCTGGTGATATCTCGGGTGCTATTACAGATAGCGCAATAAACCAAAGTGAATTATCTGCAGGAGGCCCTGGCGCATGAATCTGTGCAGCGGGATCGACCTCGGACCACTAGGGGCCGAGACAACCACAGTCTCATGGGGCCGGACTCTCAGGTTCAGGGGAACATCCAATATATATCTGGTGATATCTCGGGTGCTATTACAGATAGTGCAATAAACCAAAGTGAATTATCTGCAGGAGGCCCTGGCGCATGAATCTGTGCAGCGGGAACGACCTCGTACCACCAGGTGCGCAGGAATCCACCGTCTCATGGGGCCGGACACGCAGGGTCGGGGAAAATTCCAATATATACCTGGTGATATCTCGGGTGCTCTTACAGATAGCGCACTAAACCAAAGTGAATTATCTGCAGGGGGCCCTGGCGCATGAAACTGTGCAGCGGAAACGACCTCGGACCACCAGGGGCCGAGAAAACCACCGACACATGGTGCCGGTCACCCAAGGTCATGTAAAAATCCAGGATAGATCTGATGATATCTCGGGTGCTATTAGAGATAGCGCGATAAATTAAAGTGCATTGTCTGCATTAGGCCCTGGCATATGAATCTGTGCAGCAGCAACGACCTTGGCCCTCCAGGGGCCGAGAAACTTAGAGATTTTCGGTATCCGTCACCCAAAGTCATGTAAAAATCTTGCATATATATGGTGCTTTCTCGGGTGCTATTACAGATAGCGCAATAAATCAAAGTGCATTGTCTGCAGGAGGCCCTAGCGCATGAATCTGTGCGCCGGGAACGACCTCGGACCACCAGGGGCCGAGAAAACCGCAGTCACATGGGGCCGGACACTCAGGGTCAGTCAAAAATCCAATATATATCTGGTGATATCTCGGGTGCTGTTAGAGATAGCGCAATAAATCACAGTGCATTGTCTGTAGGAGGCCCTGGCGCATGAGTCTGTGCAGCGGGAACGACCTCGGAACAGCAGGGGCCGAGAAAACCACCGTCTCATGGGGCCGGACACTCAGGGTCAGTCAAAAATCCAATATATATCTGGTGATATCTCGGGTGCTATTACAGATAGCGCAATAAATCAATGTGCATTGTCTGTAGGAGGCCCCGGCGCATGAATCTGTGCGCCGGGAACGACCTCGGACCACCAGGGGCCGAGAAAACCGCAGTCACATGGGGCCGGACACTCAGGGTCAGGGGAAAATCCAATATATATCTGGTGATATCTCGGGTGCTATTAGAGATAGCGCAATAATCCAAAGTGAATTATCTGCAGGAGGCCCTGGCGCATGAATCTGTGCAGCAGCAACGACCTCGGCACCCCAGGGGCCGAGAAACTTACAGATTTTCGGTATCCGTCACCCAAAGTCATGTAAAAATCTTGCATATATATGGTACTTTCTCGGGTGCTATTACAGATAGCGCAATAAATCAAAGTGCATTGTCTGAAGGAGGCCCTAGCGCATGAACCTGTGCAGCGGGAACGACCTCGGACCACCAGGGGCCGAAAAAACCACCGTCTCATGGGGCCTGACACTCAGGGTCAGGGAAAAATCAAATATATATCTGGTGATATCTGGGGTGCTATTACACATAGCGCAATAAATCGAATTGCATTGTATGCAGGAGACCCCGGCGCATGAATCTGTGCAGCGGGAACGACCTCGGACCACCAGGGCCCGAGAAAACCACCGTCTCATGTGGCCGGACACTTAGTGTCAGGGAAAAATCCAGTATATATCTGGTGATATCTCGGGTGCTATTAGAGACAGTGCAATAAACCAAAGTGAATTATCTGCAGGAGGACCTGGCGCATGAATATGTGCAGCGGGAACGACCTCCGACCACCAGGGGCCTAGAAAACCACCGACACAAGGGGCCGGACTGTCAGGGTCAGGGAAAAATCCAATATATATCTGGTGATATCTCGGGTGCTATTAGAGATAGCGCAATAAATCAAAGTGCATTGTCTGTAGGAGGCACTGGCGAATGAATCTGGGCAGCGGGAATGACCTCGGACCACCAGAGGCCGAGAAAGCCACCGTCTCATGGGGCCGGACACTCAGGGTCCGGGAAAAATCAAATATATATCTGGTGATATCTCGGGTGCTATTACAGATAGCGCAATAAACCAAAGTGAATTATCTGCAGGAGGCCCTGGCGCATGAATCTGTGCAGCGGGATCGACCTCGGACCACTAGGGGCCGAGAAAACCACAGTCTCATGGGGCCGGACTCTCAGGTTCAGGGGAACATCCAATATATATCTGGTGATATCACGGGTGCTATTACAGATAGTGCAATAAACCAAAGTGAATTATCTGCAGGAGGCCCTGGCGCATGAATCTGTGCAGCGGGAACGACCTCGTACCACCAGGTGCCCAGGAATCCACCGTCTCATGGGGCCGGACACGCAGGGTCAGGGAAAAATCCAATATATACCTGGTGATATCTCGGGTGCTCTTACAGATAGCGCACTAAACCAAAGTGAATTATCTGCAGGGGGCCCTGGCGCATGAAACTGTGCAGCGGAAACGACCTCGGACCACCAGGGGCCGAGAAAACCACCGACACATGGTGCCGGTCACCCAAGGTCATGTAAAAATCCAGGATAGATCTGATGATATCTCGGGTGCTATTAGAGATAGCGCGATAAATTAAAGTGCATTGTCTGCATTAGGCCCTGGCGCATGAATCTGTGCAGCAGCAACGACCTTGGCCCTCCAGGGGCCGAGAAAACCAGAGTCTCATGGGGCCGGACACTCAGGGTCAGGGAAAAATCCAATATATATCTGGTGATGTCTCGGGTGCTATTAGAGATTGCGCAATAAACCAAAGTGCATTGTCTGTAGGAGGCCCTGGCGCATGAATCTGTGCAGCGGGTACGACCTCGGACCACCAGAGGCCGAGAAAGCCACCGTCTCATGGGGCCGGACACTCAGGGTCCGGGAAAAATCAAATATATATCTGGTGATATCTCGGGTGCTATTACAGATAGCGCAATAAACCAAAGTGAATTATCTGCAGGAGGCCCTGGCGCATGAATCTGTGCAGCGGGATCGACCTCGGACCACTAGGGGCCGAGAAAACCACAGTCTCATGGGGCCGGACTCTCAGGTTCAGGGGAACATCCAATATATATCTGGTGATATCTCGGGTGCTATTACAGATAGTGCAATAAACCAAAGTGAATTATCTGCAGGAGGCCCTGGCGCATGAATCTGTGCAGCGGGAACGACCTCGTACCACCAGGTGCCCAGGAATCCACCGTCTCATGGGGCCGGACACGCAGGGTCGGGGAAAATTCCAATATATACCTGGTGATATCTCGGGTGCTCTTACAGATAGCGCACTAAACCAAAGTGAATTATCTGCAGGGGGCCCTGGCGCATGAAACTGTGCAGCGGAAACGACCTCGGACCACCAGGGGCCGAGAAAACCACCGACACATGGTGCCGGTCACCCAAGGTCATGTAAAAATCCAGGATAGATCTGATGATATCTCGGGTGCTATTAGAGATAGCGCGATAAATTAAAGTGCATTGTCTGCATTAGGCCCTGGCATATGAATCTGTGCAGCAGCAACGACCTTGGCCCTCCAGGGGCCGAGAAACTTAGAGATTTTCGGTATCCGTCACCCAAAGTCATGTAAAAATCTTGCATATATATGGTGCTTCCTCGGGTGCTATTACAGATAGCGCAATAAATCAAAGTGCATTGTCTGCAGGAGGCCCTAGCGCATGAATCTGTGCGCCGGGAACGACCTCGGACCACCAGGGGCCGAGAAAACCGCAGTCACATGGGGCCGGACACTCAGGGTCAGTCAAAAATCCAATATATATCTGGTGATATCTCGGGTGCTGTTAGAGATAGCGCAATAAATCACAGTGCATTGTCTGTAGGAGGCCCTGGCGCATGAGTCTGTGCAGCGGGAACGACCTCGGAACAGCAGGGGCCGAGAAAACCACCGTCTCATGGGGCCGGACACTCAGGGTCAGTCAAAAATCCAATATATATCTGGTGATATCTCGGGTGCTATTACAGATAGCGCAATAAATCAATGTGCATTGTCTGTAGGAGGCCCCGGCGCATGAATCTGTGCGCCGGGAACGACCTCGGACCACCAGGGGCCGAGAAAACCGCAGTCACATGGGGCCGGACACTCAGGGTCAGGGGAAAATCCAATATATATCTGGTGATATCTCGGGTGCTATTAGAGATAGCGCAATAATCCAAAGTGAATTATCTGCAGGAGGCCCTGGCGCATGAATCTGTGCAGCAGCAACGACCTCGGCACCCCAGGGGCCGAGAAACTTACAGATTTTCGGTATCCGTCACCCAAAGTCATGTAAAAATCTTGCATATATATGGTACTTTCTCGGGTGCTATTACAGATAGACCAATAAACCAAAGTGATTTATCTGCAGGAGGCCCTGGTGCATGAATCTGTGCAGCGGGATCGACCTCGGACCACCAGGGGCCGAGAAAACCACCAACTCGTGGGGCCGGACACTCAGGGTCAGGGAAAAATCCAATATATATGTGGTGATATCTCGGGTGCTATTACAGATAGAGCAATAAACCAAAGTGAATTATCTGCAGGAGGCCCTGGTGCATGAATCTGTGCAGCGGGAACGACCTCGGACCACCAGGGGTCGAGAAAACACCGTCTCATGGGGCCGGAGACTCAGGGTAAGGGAAAACCCAATATATATCTGGTGATATCTCGGGTGCTATTAGATATAGCGCAATAAACCAATGTGAATTATCTGCAGGAGGCCCTGGCGCATGCATTTGTGCAGCGGGAACGACCCCGGACCACCAGGGGCCGAGAAAACAACCGTCTCATGGGGCCGGACACTCAGGGTCAGGGAAAAGTCCAATATAAATCTGGTGATATCTCGCGTGCTATTAGAGATAGCGCAATAAACCACAGTGAATTATCTGCAGGAGGCCCTGGCGCATGAATCTGTGCAGCGGGAACGACCTCGGACCACCAGAGGCCGAGAAAGCCACCGTCTCATGGGGCCGGACACTCAGGGTCCGGGAAAAATCAAATATATATCTGGTGATATCTCGGGTGCTATTACAGATAGCGCAATAAACCAAAGTGAATTATCTGCAGGAGGCCCTGGCGCATGAATCTGTGCAGCGGGAACGACCTCGTACCACCAGGTGCCCAGGAATCCACCGTCTCATGGGGCCGGACACGCAGGGTCGGGGAAAATTCCAATATATACCTGGTGATATCTCGGGTGCTCTTACAGATAGCGCACTAAACCAAAGTGAATTATCTGCAGGGGGCCCTGGCGCATGAAACTGTGCAGCGGAAACGACCTCGGACCACCAGGGGCCGAGAAAACCACCGACACATGGTGCCGGTCACCCAAGGTCATGTAAAAATCCAGGATAGATCTGATGATATCTCGGGTGCTATTAGAGATAGCGCGATAAATTAAAGTGCATTGTCTGCATTAGGCCCTGGCGCATGAATCTGTGCAGCAGCAACGACCTTGGCCCTCCAGGGGCCGAGAAACTTACAGATTTTCGGTATCCGTCACCCAAAGTCATGTAAAAATCTTGCATATATATGGTGCTTTCTCGGGTGCTATTACAGATAGCGCAATAAATCAAAGTGCATTGTCTGCAGGAGGCCCTAGCGCATGAATCTGTGAAGCAGGAACGACCTCGGACCACCAGGGGCCGAGAAAACCACAGTCTCATGGGGCCTGACACTCAGGGTCAGGGGAAAATACAATCTATATCTGGTGATATGTTGGGTGCTATTAGAGATAGCGCAATAAATCAAAGTGCATTGTCTGTAGGAGGCCCTGGCGCATGAATCTGTGCAGCGGGAACGACCTCGGACCACCAGGGCCCGAGAAAACCACCGTCTCATGGGGCGGGACACTCAGAGTCTGGGAAAAATCCAATATATATCTGGTGATATCTCGGGTGCTGTTAGAGATAGCGCAATAAATCACAGTGCATTGTCTGTAGGAGGCCCTGGCGCATGAGTCTGTGCAGCGGGAACGACCTCGGAACAGCAGGGGCCGAGAAAACCACCGTCTCATGGGGCCGGACACTCAGGGTCAGTCAAAAATCCAATATATATCTGGTGATATCTCGGGTGCTATTACAGATAGCGCAATAAATCAATGTGCATTGTCTGTAGGCGGCCCCGGCGCATGAATCTGTGCGCCGGGAACGACCTCGGACCACCAGGGGCCGAGAAAACCGCAGTCACATGGGGCCGGACACTCAGGGTCAGGGGAAAATCCAATATATATCTGGTGATATCTCGGGTGCTATTAGAGATAGCGCAATAATCCAAAGTGAATTATCTGCAGGAGGCCCTGGCGCATGAATCTGTGCAGCAGCAACGACCTCGGCACCCCAGGGGCCGAGAAACTTACAGATTTTCGGTATCCGTCACCCAAAGTCATGTAAAAATCTTGCATATATATGGTACTTTCTCGGGTGCTATTACAGATAGCGCAATAAATCAAAGTGCATTGTCTGAAGGAGGCCCTAGCGCATGAACCTGTGCAGCGGGAACGACCTCGGACCACCAGGGGCCGAGAAAACCACCGTCTCATGGGGCCTGACACTCAGGGTCAGGGAAAAATCAAATATATATCTGGTGATATCTGGGGTGCTATTACACATAGCGCAATAAATCGAATTGCATTGTATGCAGGAGACCCCGGCGCATGCATCTGTGCAGCGGCAACGACATCGGACCACCAGGGGCCGAGAAAACCACCGACACAAGGGGCCGGACTGTCAGGGTCAGGGAAAAATCCAATATATATCTGGTGATATCTCGGGTGCTATTAGAGATAGCGCAATAAATCAAAGTGCATTGTCTGTAGGAGGCACTGGCGAATGAATCTGTGCAGCAGGAACGACCTCGGACCACTAGGGGCCGAGAAAACCACCGACACATGGGGCCGGACACTCAGGGTCAGGGAAAAATCCAATATATATCTGGTGATATCTCGGGTGCTATTAGAGATAGCGCAATAAACCAAAGTGAATTATCTGCAGGAAGCCCTGGCGCATGATTCTTTCAGCGGGAACGACCTCGGACAACCAGGGTCCGTGAAAATCACCGTCTCATGGGGCCGGACTGTCAGGGTCATGGAAAAATCCAATATATATCTGGTGATATCTCGGGTGCTATTAGAGATAGCGCAATAAATCAAAGTGCATTGTCTGTAGGAGACACTGGCGAATGAATCTGTTCTGCTGGAACGACCTCGGATCACTAGGGGCCGAGAAAACCACCATCTCATGGGGCCGGAAACACAGGGTCAGGGGAAAATCCAATATATATCTGGTGATATCTCGGGTGCTATTACAGATAGACCAATAAACCAAACTGATTTATCTGCAGGAGGCCCTGGTGCATGAATCTGTGCAGCGGGATCGACCTCGGACCACCAGGGGCCGAGAAAACCACCAACTCGTGGGGCCGGACACTCAGGGTCAGGGAAAAATCCAATATATATGTGGTGATATCTCGGGTGCTATTACAGATAGAGCAATAAACCAAAGTGGATTGTCCGGAGGAGGCCCTTCCGCTTGAATCTGTGCAGCAGGAACGACGTAGGACCACCGGGGGTCGAGAAAATTACAGATTTTCGGTGTCCGTCACACAAAGTCATGTAAAAATCCAGCATATATATGGTGCTTTCTCTGGTGCTATTACAGATATCGCGATAAATCAAAGTGAATTATCTGCAGGAGGCCCTGGCGCATGAATCTGTGCAGCAGCAACGACCTCGGCACCCCAGGGGCCGAGAAACTTACAGATTTTCGGTATCCGTCACCCAAAGTCATGTAAAAATCTTGCATATATATGGTACTTTCTCGGGTGCTATTACAGATAGCGCAATAAATCAAAGTGCATTGTCTGAAGGAGGCCCTAGCGCATGAACCTGTGCAGCGGGAACGACCTCGGACCACCAGGGGCCGAAAAAACCACCGTCTCATGGGGCCTGACACTCAGGGTCAGGGAAAAATCAAATATATATCTGGTGATATCTGGGGTGCTATTACACATAGCGCAATAAATCGAATTGCATTGTATGCAGGAGACCCCGGCGCATGAATCTGTGCAGCGGGAACGACCTCGGACCACCAGGGCCCGAGAAAACCACCGTCTCATGTGGCCGGACACTTAGTGTCAGGGAAAAATCCAGTATATATCTGGTGATATCTCGGGTGCTATTAGAGACAGTGCAATAAACCAAAGTGAATTATCTGCAGGAGGACCTGGCGCATGAATATGTGCAGCGGGAACGACCTCCGACCACCAGGGGCCTAGAAAACCACCGACACAAGGGGCCGGACTGTCAGGGTCAGGGAAAAATCCAATATATATCTGGTGATATCTCGGGTGCTATTAGAGATAGCGCAATAAATCAAAGTGCATTGTCTGTAGGAGGCACTGGCGAATGAATCTGGGCAGCGGGAATGACCTCGGACCACCAGAGGCCGAGAAAGCCACCGTCTCATGGGGCCGGACACTCAGGGTCCGGGAAAAATCAAATATATATCTGGTGATATCTCGGGTGCTATTACAGATAGCGCAATAAACCAAAGTGAATTATCTGCAGGAGGCCCTGGCGCATGAATCTGTGCAGCGGGATCGACCTCGGACCACTAGGGGCCGAGAAAACCACAGTCTCATGGGGCCGGACTCTCAGGTTCAGGGGAACATCCAATATATATCTGGTGATATCACGGGTGCTATTACAGATAGTGCAATAAACCAAAGTGAATTATCTGCAGGAGGCCCTGGCGCATGAATCTGTGCAGCGGGAACGACCTCGTACCACCAGGTGCCCAGGAATCCACCGTCTCATGGGGCCGGACACGCAGGGTCAGGGAAAAATCCAATATATACCTGGTGATATCTCGGGTGCTCTTACAGATAGCGCACTAAACCAAAGTGAATTATCTGCAGGGGGCCCTGGCGCATGAAACTGTGCAGCGGAAACGACCTCGGACTACCAGGGGCCGAGAAAACCACCGACACATGGTGCCGGTCACCCAAGGTCATGTAAAAATCCAGGATAGATCTGATGATATCTCGGGTGCTATTAGAGATAGCGCGATAAATTAAAGTGCATTGTCTGCATTAGGCCCTGGCGCATGAATCTGTGCAGCAGCAACGACCTTGGCCCTCCAGGGGCCGAGAAAACCAGAGTCTCATGGGGCCGGACACTCAGGGTCAGGGAAAAATCCAATATATATCTGGTGATGTCTCGGGTGCTATTAGAGATTGCGCAATAAACCAAAGTGCATTGTCTGTAGGAGGCCCTGGCGCATGAATCTGTGCAGCGGGTACGACCTCGGACCACCAGAGGCCGAGAAAGCCACCGTCTCATGGGGCCGGACACTCAGGGTCCGGGAAAAATCAAATATATATCTGGTGATATCTCGGGTGCTATTACAGATAGCGCAATAAACCAAAGTGAATTATCTGCAGGAGGCCCTGGCGCATGAATCTGTGCAGCGGGATCGACCTCGGACCACTAGGGGCCGAGAAAACCACAGTCTCATGGGGCCGGACTCTCAGGTTCAGGGGAACATCCAATATATATCTGGTGATATCTCGGGTGCTATTACAGATAGTGCAATAAACCAAAGTGAATTATCTGCAGGAGGCCCTGGCGCATGAATCTGTGCAGCGGGAACGACCTCGTACCACCAGGTGCCCAGGAATCCACCGTCTCATGGGGCCGGACACGCAGGGTCGGGGAAAATTCCAATATATACCTGGTGATATCTCGGGTGCTCTTACAGATAGCGCACTAAACCAAAGTGAATTATCTGCAGGGGGCCCTGGCGCATGAAACTGTGCAGCGGAAACGACCTCGGACCACCAGGGGCCGAGAAAACCACCGACACATGGTGCCGGTCACCCAAGGTCATGTAAAAATCCAGGATAGATCTGATGATATCTCGGGTGCTATTAGAGATAGCGCGATAAATTAAAGTGCATTGTCTGCATTAGGCCCTGGCATATGAATCTGTGCAGCAGCAACGACCTTGGCCCTCCAGGGGCCGAGAAACTTAGAGATTTTCGGTATCCGTCACCCAAAGTCATGTAAAAATCTTGCATATATATGGTGCTTTCTCGGGTGCTATTACAGATAGCGCAATAAATCAAAGTGCATTGTCTGCAGGAGGCCCTAGCGCATGAATCTGTGCGCCGGGAACGACCTCGGACCACCAGGGGCCGAGAAAACCGCAGTCACATGGGGCCGGACACTCAGGGTCAGTCAAAAATCCAATATATATCTGGTGATATCTCGGGTGCTGTTAGAGATAGCGCAATAAATCACAGTGCATTGTCTGTAGGAGGCCCTGGCGCATGAGTCTGTGCAGCGGGAACGACCTCGGAACAGCAGGGGCCGAGAAAACCACCGTCTCATGGGGCCGGACACTCAGGGTCAGTCAAAAATCCAATATATATCTGGTGATATCTCGGGTGCTATTACAGATAGCGCAATAAATCAATGTGCATTGTCTGTAGGAGGCCCCGGCGCATGAATCTGTGCGCCGGGAACGACCTCGGACCACCAGGGGCCGAGAAAACCGCAGTCACATGGGGCCGGACACTCAGGGTCAGGGGAAAATCCAATATATATCTGGTGATATCTCGGGTGCTATTAGAGATAGCGCAATAATCCAAAGTGAATTATCTGCAGGAGGCCCTGGCGCATGAATCTGTGCAGCAGCAACGACCTCGGCACCCCAGGGGCCGAGAAACTTACAGATTTTCGGTATCCGTCACCCAAAGTCATGTAAAAATCTTGCATATATATGGTACTTTCTCGGGTGCTATTACAGATAGACCAATAAACCAAAGTGATTTATCTGCAGGAGGCCCTGGTGCATGAATCTGTGCAGCGGGATCGACCTCGGACCACCAGGGGCCGAGAAAACCACCAACTCGTGGGGCCGGACACTCAGGGTCAGGGAAAAATCCAATATATATGTGGTGATATCTCGGGTGCTATTACAGATAGAGCAATAAACCAAAGTGAATTATCTGCAGGAGGCCCTGGTGCATGAATCTGTGCAGCGGGAACGACCTCGGACCACCAGGGGTCGAGAAAACACCGTCTCATGGGGCCGGAGACTCAGGGTAAGGGAAAACCCAATATATATCTGGTGATATCTCGGGTGCTATTAGATATAGCGCAATAAACCAATGTGAATTATCTGCAGGAGGCCCTGGCGCATGCATTTGTGCAGCGGGAACGACCCCGGACCACCAGGGGCCGAGAAAACAACCGTCTCATGGGGCCGGACACTCAGGGTCAGGGAAAAGTCCAATATAAATCTGGTGATATCTCGCGTGCTATTAGAGATAGCGCAATAAACCACAGTGAATTATCTGCAGGAGGCCCTGGCGCATGAATCTGTGCAGCGGGAACGACCTCGGACCACCAGAGGCCGAGAAAGCCACCGTCTCATGGGGCCGGACACTCAGGGTCCGGGAAAAATCAAATATATATCTGGTGATATCTCGGGTGCTATTACAGATAGCGCAATAAACCAAAGTGAATTATCTGCAGGAGGCCCTGGCGCATGAATCTGTGCAGCGGGAACGACCTCGTACCACCAGGTGCCCAGGAATCCACCGTCTCATGGGGCCGGACACGCAGGGTCGGGGAAAATTCCAATATATACCTGGTGATATCTCGGGTGCTCTTACAGATAGCGCACTAAACCAAAGTGAATTATCTGCAGGGGGCCCTGGCGCATGAAACTGTGCAGCGGAAACGACCTCGGACCACCAGGGGCCGAGAAAACCACCGACACATGGTGCCGGTCACCCAAGGTCATGTAAAAATCCAGGATAGATCTGATGATATCTCGGGTGCTATTAGAGATAGCGCGATAAATTAAAGTGCATTGTCTGCATTAGGCCCTGGCGCATGAATCTGTGCAGCAGCAACGACCTTGGCCCTCCAGGGGCCGAGAAACTTACAGATTTTCGGTATCCGTCACCCAAAGTCATGTAAAAATCTTGCATATATATGGTGCTTTCTCGGGTGCTATTACAGATAGCGCAATAAATCAAAGTGCATTGTCTGCAGGAGGCCCTAGCGCATGAATCTGTGAAGCAGGAACGACCTCGGACCACCAGGGGCCGAGAAAACCACAGTCTCATGGGGCCGGACACTCAGGGTCAGGGGAAAATACAATCTATATCTGGTGATATGTTGGGTGCTATTAGAGATAGCGCAATAAATCAAAGTGCATTGTCTGTAGGAGGCCCTGGCGCATGAATCTGTGCAGCGGGAACGACCTCGGACCACCAGGGCCCGAGAAAACCACCGTCTCATGGGGCGGGACACTCAGAGTCTGGGAAAAATCCAATATATATCTGGTGATATCTCGGGTGCTGTTAGAGATAGCGCAATAAATCACAGTGCATTGTCTGTAGGAGGCCCTGGCGCATGAGTCTGTGCAGCGGGAACGACCTCGGAACAGCAGGGGCCGAGAAAACCACCGTCTCATGGGGCCGGACACTCAGGGTCAGTCAAAAATCCAATATATATCTGGTGATATCTCGGGTGCTATTACAGATAGCGCAATAAATCAATGTGCATTGTCTGTAGGCGGCCCCGGCGCATGAATCTGTGCCCCGGGAACGACCTCGGACCACCAGGGGCCGAGAAAACCGCAGTCACATGGGGCCGGACACTCAGGGTCAGGGGAAAATCCAATATATATCTGGTGATATCTCGGGTGCTATTAGAGATAGCGCAATAATCCAAAGTGAATTATCTGCAGGAGGCCCTGGCGCATGAATCTGTGCAGCAGCAACGACCTCGGCACCCCAGGGGCCGAGAAACTTACAGATTTTCGGTATCCGTCACCCAAAGTCATGTAAAAATCTTGCATATATATGGTACTTTCTCGGGTGCTATTACAGATAGCGCAATAAATCAAAGTGCATTGTCTGAAGGAGGCCCTAGCGCATGAACCTGTGCAGCGGGAACGACCTCGGACCACCAGGGGCCGAGAAAACCACCGTCTCATGGGGCCTGACACTCAGGGTCAGGGAAAAATCAAATATATATCTGGTGATATCTGGGGTGCTATTACACATAGCGCAATAAATCGAATTGCATTGTATGCAGGAGACCCCGGCGCATGCATCTGTGCAGCGGCAACGACATCGGACCACCAGGGGCCGAGAAAACCACCGACACAAGGGGCCGGACTGTCAGGGTCAGGGAAAAATCCAATATATATCTGGTGATATCTCGGGTGCTATTAGAGATAGCGCAATAAATCAAAGTGCATTGTCTGTAGGAGGCACTGGCGAATGAATCTGTGCAGCAGGAACGACCTCGGACCACTAGGGGCCGAGAAAACCACCGACACATGGGGCCGGACACTCAGGGTCAGGGAAAAATCCAATATATATCTGGTGATATCTCGGGTGCTATTAGAGATAGCGCAATAAACCAAAGTGAATTATCTGCAGGAAGCCCTGGCGCATGATTCTTTCAGCGGGAACGACCTCGGACAACCAGGGTCCGTGAAAATCACCGTCTCATGGGGCCGGACTGTCAGGGTCATGGAAAAATCCAATATATATCTGGTGATATCTCGGGTGCTATTAGAGATAGCGCAATAAATCAAAGTGCATTGTCTGTAGGAGACACTGGCGAATGAATCTGTTCTGCTGGAACGACCTCGGATCACTAGGGGCCGAGAAAACCACCATCTCATGGGGCCGGACACACAGGGTCAGGGGAAAATCCAATATATATCTGGTGATATCTCGGGTGCTATTACAGATAGACCAATAAACCAAACTGATTTATCTGCAGGAGGCCCTGGTGCATGAATCTGTGCAGCGGGATCGACCTCGGACCACCAGGGGCCGAGAAAACCACCAACTCGTGGGGCCGGACACTCAGGGTCAGGGAAAAATCCAATATATATGTGGTGATATCTCGGGTGCTATTACAGATAGAGCAATAAACCAAAGTGGATTGTCCGGAGGAGGCCCTTCCGCTTGAATCTGTGCAGCAGGAACGACGTAGGACCACCGGGGGTCGAGAAAATTACAGATTTTCGGTGTCCGTCACACAAAGTCATGTAAAAATCCAGCATATATATGGTGCTTTCTCTGGTGCTATTACAGATATCGCGATAAATCAAAGTGAATTATCTGCAGGAGGCCCTGGCGCATGCATCTGTGCAGCGGGAACGACCTCGGACCACCAGGGACCGAGAAAACCACCGTCTCATGGGGCCGGACAATCAGGGTCAGGGAAAAATCCAATATATATCTGGTGACATCTCGGGTGCTATTAGAGATAACGCAATAAACCAGAGTGAATTATCTGCAGGAGGCCCTGGCGCATGCATTTGTGCAGCGGGAACGACCTCGGACCACCAGGGATCGAGAAAACCACCGTCCCATGGGGCCGGACAGTCAGGGTCAGGGAAAAATCCAATATATATCTGGTGACATCTCGGGTGCTATTAGAGATAACGCAATAAACCAGAGTGAATTATCTGCAGGAGGCCCTGGCGCATGCATCTGTGCAGCGGGAACGACCTCGGACCACCAGGGGCCGAGAAAACCACCGTCTCATGGGGCCGGACACTCAGGGTCAGTCAAAAATCCAATATATATCTGGTGATATCTCGGGTGCTATTACAGATAGCGCAATAAATCAATGTGCATTGTCTGTAGGAGGCCCTGGCGCATGAATCTGTGCGCCGGGAACGACCTCGGACCACCAGGGGCCGAGAAAACAGCAGTCACATGGGGCCGGACACTCAGGGTCAGGGAAAAATCCAATATATATCTAGTGATATCTCGGGTGCTATTAGAGATAGCGCAATAAACCAAAGTGAATTATCTGCAGGAAGCCCTGGGGCATGATTCTTTCAGCGGGAACGACCTCGGACCACCAGGGGCCGTGAAAATCACCGTCTCATGGGGCCGGACTGTCAGGGACATGGAAAAATCCAATATATATCTGGTGATATCTCGGGTGCTATTAGAGATAGCGCAATAAATCAAAGTGCATTGTCTGTAGGAGACACTGGCGAATGAATCTGTTCTGCTGGAACGACCTCGGATCACTAGGGGCCGAGAAAACCACCATCTCATGGGGCCGGACACTCAGGGTCAGGGGAAAATCCAATATATATCTGGTGATATCTCGGGTGCTATTAGAGATAGCGCGATACTTCAAAGTGCTTTGTCTGCGGGAGGCCCTGGCGCATGAATCTGTACAGCGGCAACGACCTCGGACCACCAGGGGCCGAGAAAACCACCGACACATTCTGCCGGACTGTCAGGGTCAGGGAAAAATCCAATATATATCTAGTGATATCTCGGGTGCTATTAGAGATAGCGCAATAAATGGAAGTGCATTGTCTGCGGGAAGCCCTGGCGCATGATTCCGTGCAGCGGGAGCGACCTCGGACCACCAGGAGCCGAGAAAATCACCGTCTCATGGGGCCGTACTGTCAGGGTCAGGGAAAAATCCAATATATATCTGTTGATATCTCGGGTTCTATTACAGATAGCGCAATAAATCAAAGTGCATTGTCTGCAGGAGGCCCTGGCGCACGATCCTGTGCAGCGGGAACGATCTCGAACCACCAGGGGCCGAGAAAACCACCGTCTCATGGGGCCGGGCACTCAGGGTCAGGGAAAAATCCAATATATATCTGGTGATATCTGGGGTGCTATTACACATAGCGCAATAAATCGAATTGCATTGTATGCAGGAGACCCCGGCGCATGAATCTGTGCAGCGGGAACGACCTCGGACCACCAGGGCCCGAGAAAACCACCGTCTCATGTGGCCGGACACTCAGGGTCAGGGGAAAATCCAATATATATCTGGTGATATCTCGGGTGCTATTAGAGATAGCGCGATATTTCAAAGTGCGTTGTCTGCGGGAGGGCCTGGCGCATGCATCTGTGCAGCGGCAACGACATCGGACCACCAGGGGCCGAGAAAACCACCGACACAAGGGGCCGGACTGTCAGGGTCAAGGAAAAATCCAATATATATCTGGTGATATCTCGGGTGCTATTAGAGATAGCGCGATACTTCAAAGTGCTTTGTCTGCGGGAGGCCCTGGCGCATGAATCTGTACAGCGGCAACGACCTCGGACCACCAGGGGCCGAGAAAACCACCGTCTCACGGGGCCGGACACTCAGGGTCAGGGAACAATCCAAAATATATCTGGTGATATCTCGGGTGCTATTAGAGATAGCGCGATATTTCAAAATGCGTTGTCTGCGGGAGGGCCTGGCGCATGCATCTGTGCAGCAGGAACGACGTAGGACCACCAGGGGCCGAGAAAATTACAGATTTTCGGTATCCGTCACCCAATGACATGTAAAAATCCAGCATATATCTGGTGATATCTCGGGTGCTATTACAGATAGCGCAATAAACCATAGTGCATTGTCTGTAGGAGGCCCTGGCGCATGAATCTGTGCACCGGGAACGTCCTCGGACCACCAGGGGCCGAGAAAACCGCAGTCACATGGGGCCGGACACTCAGGGTCTGGGAAAAATCCAATATATATCTGGTGATATCTCGGGTGCTATTACAGATAGCGCGATATATCAAATTGCATTGTCTACAGGAGGCCCTGGCGCATGAGTCTGTGCAGTGGGATCGACCTCGGACCACCAGGCGCCGAGAAAACCTCCGACACATTGGGCCGGACACGCAAGGTCATGTAAAAATCCAGGCTGTATCAGATGATATCTCGGGTACTATAAGAGATAGCGCGATAAATCAAAGTGCATTGTGTGCAGGAGGCACTGGCGAATGAATCTGTGCAGCGGGAACGACCTCGGACCTCCAGGGGCCGAGAAAACCACCGTCTCACGGGGCCGGACACTCAGGGTCAGGGAAAAATCAAATATATATCTGGTGATATCTCGGGTGCTATTAGAGATATCGCAATAAATCAAAGTGGATTGTCCGGAGTAGGCCCTTGCGCTTGAATCAGTGCAGCAGGAACGACGTAGGACCACCAGGGGCCGAGAAAATTACAGATTTTCGGTATCCGTCACCCAATGACATGTAAAAATCCAGCATATATCTGGTGATATCTCGGGTGCTATTACAGATAGCGCAATAAACCATAGTGCATTGTCTGTAGGAGGCCCTGGCGCATGAATCTGTGCAGCGGGAACCACTTGGGACCACCAGGGTCCGAGAAAACCACCGTCTCATGGGGCCGGACTCTCAGGGTCAGGGTAAAATCCAATATATATCTGGTGATATATCGGGTGCTATTAGAGATAGCGCAATAAATCAAAGTGCATTGTCTGTAGGAGGCACTGGCGAATGAATCTGTTCTGCTGGAACGACCTCGGATCACTAGGGGCCGAGAAAACCACGATCTCATGGGGCCGGACACTCTGGTCAGTGGAAAATCCAATATATATCTGGTGATATCTCGGGTGCTATTAGAGATAGCGCGATACTTCAAAGTGCTTTGTCTGCGGGAGGCCCTGGCGCATGAATCTGTACAGGGGCAACGACCTCGGACCACCAGGGGCCGAGAAAACCACCGACACATTCTGCCGGACTGTCAGGGTCAGGGAAAAATCCAATATATATCTAGTGATATCTCGGGTGCTATTAGAGATAGCGCAATAAATGGAAGTGCATTGTCTGCGGGAAGCCCTGGCGCATGATTCCGTGCAGCGGGAGCGACCTCGGACCACCAGGAGCCGAGAAAATCACCGTCTCATGGGGCCGGACTGTCAGGGTCAGGGAAAAATCCAATATATATCTGGTGATATCTCGGGTTCTATTACAGATAGCGCAATAAATCAAAGTGCATTGTCTGCAGGAGGCCCCGGCGCATGAATCTGTGCAGCGGGAACGACCTCGGACCACCAGGGCCCGAGAAAACCACCGTCTCATGTGGCCGGACACTTAGGGTCAGGGAAAAATCCAATATATATCTGGTGATATCTCGGGTGCTATTAGAGACAGCGCACTAAACCAAATTGAATTATCTGCAGGAGGCCCTGGCGCATGAATATGTGCAGCGGGAACGACCTCCGACCACCAGGGTCCGAGAAAACCACCGACACATGGGGCCGGACACTCAGGGTCAGGGGAAAATCCAATATATATCTGGTGATATCTCGGGTGCTATTAGAGATAGCGCGATATTTCAAAGTGCGTTGTCTGCGGGAGGGCCTGGCGCATGCATCTGTGCAGCGGCAACGACATCGGACCACCAGGGGCCGAGAAAACCACCGACACAAGGGGCCGGACTGTCAGGGTCAGGGAAAAATCCAATATATATCTGGTGATATCTCGGGTGCTATTAGAGATAGCGCGATACTTCAAAGTGCTTTGTCTGCGGGAGGCCCTGGCGCATGAATCTGTACAGCGGCAACGACCTCGGACCACCAGGGGCCGAGAAAACCACCGTCTCACGGGGCCGAGAAAACCACCGTCTCACGGGGCCGGACACTCAGCGTCAGGGAAAAATCCAATATATATCTGGTGATATCTCGGGTGCTATTAGAGATAGCGCGATATTTCAAAATGCGTTGTCTGCGGGAGGGCCTGGCGCATGCATCTGTGCAGCAGGAACGACGTAGGACCACCAGGGGCCGAGAAAATTACAGATTTTCGGTATCCGTCACCCAATGACATGTAAAAATCCAGCATATATCTGGTGATATCTCGGGTGCTATTACAGATAGCGCAATAAACCATATTGCATTGTCTGTAGGAGGCCCTGGCGCATGAATCTGTGCATCGGGAACGACCTCGGACCACCAGGGGCCGAGAAAATCGCAGTCACATGGGGCCGGACACTCAGGGTCAGGGAAAAATCCAATATATATCTGGTGATATCTCGGGTGCTATTACAGATAGCGCGATATATCAAATTGCATTGTCTACAGGAGGCCCTGGCGCATGAGTCTGTGCAGAGGGATCGACCTCGGACCACCAGGCGCCGAGAAAACCTCCGACACATTGGGCCGGACACGCAAGGTCATGTGAAAATCCAGGCTGTATCAGATGATATCTCGGGTACTATAAGAGATAGCGCGATAAATCAAAGTGCATTGTGTGCAGGAGGCACTGGCGAATGAATCTGTGCAGCAGGAACGACCTCGGACCACTAGGGGCCGAGAAAACCACCATCTCATGGGGCCGGACACTCAGGGTCAGGGGAAAATCCAATATATATCTGGTGATATCTCGGGTGCTATTAGAGATAGCGCAATAAATCAAAGTGGATTGTCCGGAGGAGGCCCTTCCGCTTGAATCTGTGCAGCAGGAACGACGTAAGACCACCAGGGGCCGAGAAAATTACAGATTTTCGGTGTCCGTCACACAAAGTCATGTAAAAATCCAGCATATATATGGTGCTTTCTCGGGTGCTATTACAGATAGCGCGATAAATCAAAGTGAATTATCTGCAGGAGGCCCTGGCGCATGTATCTGTGCAGCGGGAACGACCTCGGACCACCAGGGACCGAGAAAACCACCGTCTCATGGGGCCGGACACTCAGGGTCAGGGAAAAATCCAATATATATCTGGTGACATCTCGGGTGCTATTAGAGATAACGCAATAAACCAGAGTGAATTATCTGCAGGAGGCCCTGGCGCATGCATTTGTGCAGCGGGAACGACCTCGGACCACCAGGGGCCGAGAAAACCACCGTCTCACGGGGCCGGACACTCAGGGTCAGGGAAAAATCAAATATATATCTGGTGATATCTCGGGTGCTATTAGAGATATCGCAATAAATCAAAGTGGTTTGTCCGGAGTAGGCCCTTGCGCTTGAATCAGTGCAGCAGGAACGACGTAGGACCACCAGGGGCCGAGAAAATTACAGATATTCGGTATCCGTCACCCAATGACATGTAAAAATCCAGCATATATCCGGTGATATCTCGGGTGCTATTACAGATAGCGCAATAAACCATAGTGCATTGTCTGTAGGAGGCCCTGGCGCATGAATCTGTGCAGCGGGAACCACTTGGGACCACCAGGGTCCGAGAAAACCACCGTCTCATGGGGCCGGACTCTCAGGGTCAGGGTAAAATCCAATATATATCTGGTGATATATCGGGTGCTATTAGAGATAGCGCAATAAATCAAAGTGCATTGTCTGTAGGAGGCACTGGCGAATGAATCTGTGCAGCAGGAACGACCTCGGATCACTAGGGGCCGAGAAAACCACCACCTCATGGGGCCGGATACTAAGGGTCTTGGTAAAATCCAATATATATCTGGTGATATCTCGGGCGCTATTAGAGATAGCGCAATAAATCAAAGTGCATTGTCCGTAGGAGGCCCCTGCGCATTAATGTGAGCAGCAGGAACGACCTGGGACAACCAGGGGCCGAGAAAATTACAGATTTTTGGTATCCGTCTCCCAAGATCATGTAAAAATCCAGCATATATCTGGTGATATCTCGGGTGCTATTAGAGATAGCGCAATAAATCAAAGTGCATTGTCTGCAGGAAGACCTGGCGCATGAATCTGTGCAGTGGGATATACCTCGGAGCACCAGGGACCGAGAAAATCACCGACTCATGGGGCCGGATACTAAGGGTCAGGGTAAAATCCATTATATATCTGGTAATATCTCGGGTTGTATTACAGATAGCGCGATAAATCAAAGTGTATTATCTGCAGGAGGCCCTGCCGCATGAATCTGCGCAGCAGGAACGAAGACGGACCACCAGGTGCCGAGAAAACCACCGACACATGGTGCCGGACACCCAAGGTGATGTAAAAATCCAGGATGTATCTGATGATATCTCGGGTGCTATTAGAGGTAGAGCGATATATCAAAGTGCATCGTCTGCAGGAAGCCTTGGCGCATGATTCTGTGCAGCGGGAACGACCTCGGACCACCAGGGGCCGAGAAAATCACCGTCTCATGGGGCCGGACACTCAGGGTCGGGGAAAAATCCAATATATATCTGGTGATGTCTCGGGTGCTCTTACAGATAGCGCAATAAACCAAAGTGAATTGTCTCCAGGAAGCCCTGGCGCATGAATCTGTGCAGCGGGAACGACCTCGGACCACCAGGGGCCGAGAAAACCACCGACTCATGGGGCCGGATACTAAGGGTCACGGTAAAATCCAATATATATCTGGTGATATCTCGGGTGCTATTAGAGATAGCGCAATAAATCAAAGCGCATTGTCCGTAGGAGGCCCATGCGCATTAATGTGAGCAGCAGGAACGACCTGGGACAACCAGGGGCAGAGAAAATTACAGATTTTCGGTATCCGTTACCCAAGGTCATGTAATAATCCAGCATATATCTGGTGATATCTCGGGTGCTATTGGAGATAGCGCAATAAATCAAAGTGCATTGTCCGTAGGAGGAACTGGCGAATGAACCTGTGCAGCCGGAACGACCTAGGACCACCAGGGGCCGAGAAAATTACAGATATTCTTAATCCGTCACCCAAGGTTATGTAAAAATCCAGCATATATCTGGTGATATCTCGGGTGCTATTGGAGATTGCGCAATAAATCAAAGTGCATTGTCTGCAGGAGGTCCTGTCGCATGAATCTGTGCAGCGGGAACGACCTCGGACCACCAGGGGCCGAGAAAACCACCGTCTCATGGGGCCGGACACTCAGGGTCGGGGAAAAATCCAATATACATCTGGTGATATCTCGGGTGCTATTAGAGATAGCCCAATAAGCCAAAGTGAATTATCTGCAGGAAGCCCTGGCGCATGATTCTGTGCAGCAGGAACGACCTCGGATCACTAGGGGCCGAGAAAACCACCACCTCATGGGGCCGGACACTCAGGGTCAGGGGAAAATCCAATATATATCTGGTGATATCTCGGGTGCTATTAGAGATAGCGCGATACTTCAAAGTGCTTTGTCTGCGGGAGGCCCTGGCGCATGAATCTGTGCAGCGGCAACGACCTCGGACCACCAGGGGCCGAGAAAACCACCGTCTCATGGGGCCGGACACTCAGGGTCGGGGAAAAATCCAATATATATCTGGTGATATCTCGGGTGCCATTAGAGATAGTGCGATAAATCAAAGTGCATCGTCTGCAGGAAGCCTTGGCGCATGATTCTGTGCAGCGGGAACGACCTCGGACCACCAGAGGCCGAGAAAACCACAGTCTCATGGGGCCGGACACTCAGGGTCAGGGAAAAATCCTATATATATCCGGTGATATCTCGGGTGCCATTAGAGATAGTGCGATAAATCAAAGTGCATCGTCTGCAGGAAGCCTTGGCGCATGATTCTGTGCAGCGGGAACGACCTAGGACCACCAGGGGCCGAGAAAACCACCGACTCATTGTGCCGGACACCCAAGGTCATGTAAAAATCCAGGATGTATCTGATGATATCTCGGGTGCAATTAGAGATAGAGCGATATATCAAAGTGCATTGTCTGCAGGAGGCGCTAGCTCATGAATCTGTGTAGCGGGAACGACGTCGGACCACCAGAGGCCGAGAAAACCACAGTCTCATGGGGCCGGACACTCAGGGTCAGGGAAAAATCCTATATATATCCGGTGATATCTCGGGTGCCATTAGAGATAGTGCGATAAATCAAAGTGCATCGTCTGCAGGAAGCCTTGGCGCATGATTCTGTGCAGCGGGAACGACCTCGGACCACCAGGGGCCGAGAAAATCACCGTCTCATGGGGCCGGACACTCAGGGTCGGGGAAAAATCCAATATATATCTGGTGATGTCTCGGGTGCTCTTACAGATAGCGCAATAAACCAAAGTGAATTGTCTCCAGGAAGCCCTGGCGCATGAATCTGTGCAGCGGGAACGACCTCGGACCACCAGGGGCCGAGAAAACCACCGACTCATGGGGCCGGATACTAAGGGTCACGGTAAAATCCAATATATATCTGGTGATATCTCGGGTGCTATTAGAGATAGCGCAATAAATCAAAGCGCATTGTCCGTAGGAGGCCCATGCGCATTAATGTGAGCAGCAGGAACGACCTGGGACAACCAGGGGCAGAGAAAATTACAGATTTTCGGTATCCGTTACCCAAGGTCATGTAATAATCCAGCATATATCTGGTGATATCTCGGGTGCTATTAGAGATAGCGCAATAAATCAAAGTGCATTGTCTGCAGGAAGACCTGGCGCATGAATCTGTGCAGTGGGATATACCTCGGAGCAGCAGGGACCGAGAAAATCACCGACTCATGGGGCCGGATACTAAGGGTCAGGGTAAAATCCATTATATATCTGGTAATATCTCGGGTTGTATTACAGATAGCGCGATAAATCAAAGTGTATTATCTGCAGGAGGCCCTGCCGCATGAATCTGCGCAGCAGGAACGAAGACGGACCACCAGGTGCCGAGAAAACCACCGACACATGGTGCCGGACACCCAAGGTGATGTAAAAATCCAGGATGTATCTGATGATATCTCGGGTGCTATTAGAGGTAGAGCGATATATCAAAGTGCATTGTCTGCAGGAGGCCCTAGCGCATGAATCTGTGCAGCGGGAACGAGCTCGGACCACCAGGGGCCGAGAAAACCACCGACACATGGGGCCGGGCACTCAGGGTCAGGGAAAAATTCAATATATATGTGGTGATATCTCGGGTTCTATTAGAGATAGTGCGATAAATCAAAGTGCATCGTCTGCAGGAAGCCTTGGCGCATGATTCTGTGCAGCGGGAACGACCTCGGACCACCAGGGGCCGAGAAAATCACCGTCTCATGGGGCCGGACACTCAGGGTCGGGGAAAAATCCAATATATATCTGGTGATGTCTCGGGTGCTCTTACAGATAGCGCAATAAACCAAAGTGAATTGTCTCCAGGAAGCCCTGGCGCATGAATCTGTGCAGCGGGAACGACCTCGGACCACCAGGGGCCGAGAAAACCACCGACTCATGGGGCCGGATACTAAGGGTCACGGTAAAATCCAATATATATCTGGTGATATCTCGGGTGCTATTAGAGATAGCGCAATAAATCAAAGCGCATTGTCCGTAGGAGGCCCATGCGCATTAATGTGAGCAGCAGGAACGACCTGGGACAACCAGGGGCAGAGAAAATTACAGATTTTCGGTATCCGTTACCCAAGGTCATGTAATAATCCAGCATATATCTGGTGATATCTCGGGTGCTATTGGAGATAGCGCAATAAATCAAAGTGCATTGTCCGTAGGAGGAACTGGCGAATGAACCTGTGCAGCCGGAACGACCTCGGACCACCAGGGGCCGAGAAAATTACAGATATTCTTAATCCGTCACCCAAGGTCATGTAAAAATCCAGCATATATCTGGTGATATCTCGGGTGCTATTAGAGATTGCGCAATAAATCAAAGTGCATTGTCTGCAGGAGGTCCTGTCGCATGAATCTGTGCAGCGGGAACGACCTCGGACCACCAGGGGCCGAGAAAACCACCGTCTCATGGGGCCGGACACTCAGGGTCGGGGAAAAATCCAATATACATCTGGTGATATCTCGGGTGCTATTAGAGATAGCGCAATAAGCCAAAGTGAATTATCTGCAGGAAGCCCTGGCGCATGATTCTGCGCAGCAGGAACGACCTCGGATCACTAGGGGCCGAGAAAACCACCACCTCATGGGGCCGGACACTCAGGGTCAGGGGAAAATCCAATATATATCTGGTGATATCTCGGGTGCTATTAGAGATAGCGCGATACTTCAAAGTGCTTTGTCTGCGGGAGGCCCTGGCGCATGAATCTGTGCAGCGGCAACGACCTCGGACCACCAGGGGCCGAGAAAACCACCGACACATGGGGCCGGACTGTCAGGGTCAGGGAAAAATCCAATATATATCTGGTGATATCTCGGATGCTATTACAGATAGCGCAATAAACCAAAGTGCATTGTCTGTAGGAGGCCCTGGCGCTTGAATCTGTGAAGCGGGAACGACATCGGACCACCAGGGGCCGAGAAAACCACCGTCTCATGGGGCCGGACACTCAGGGTCGGGGAAAAATCCAATATATATCTGGTGATATCTCGGGTGCCATTAGAGATAGTGCGATAAATCAAAGTGCATCGTCTGCAGGAAGCCTTGGCGCATGATTCTGTGCAGCGGGAACGACCTCGGACCACCAGAGGCCGAGAAAACCACAGTCTCATGGGGCCGGACACTCAGGGTCAGGGAAAAATCCTATATATATCCGGTGATATCTCGGGTGCCATTAGAGATAGTGCGATAAATCAAAGTGCATCGTCTGCAGGAAGCCTTGGCGCATGATTCTGTGCAGCGGGAACGACCTCGGACCACCAGGGGCCGAGAAAATCACCGTCTCATGGGGCCGGACACTCAGGGTCGGGGAAAAATCCAATATATATCTGGTGATGTCTCGGGTGCTCTTACAGATAGCGCAATAAACCAAAGTGAATTGTCTCCAGGAAGCCCTGGCGCATGAATCTGTGCAGCGGGAACGACCTCGGACCACCAGGGGCCGAGAAAACCACCGACTCATGGGGCCGGATACTAAGGGTCACGGTAAAATCCAATATATATCTGGTGATATCTCGGGTGCTATTAGAGATAGCGCAATAAATCAAAGCGCATTGTCCGTAGGAGGCCCATGCGCATTAATGTGAGCAGCAGGAACGACCTGGGACAACCAGGGGCAGAGAAAATTACAGATTTTCGGTATCCGTTACCCAAGGTCATGTAATAATCCAGCATATATCTGGTGATATCTCGGGTGCTATTAGAGATAGCGCAATAAATCAAAGTGCATTGTCTGCAGGAAGACCTGGCGCATGAATCTGTGCAGTGGGATATACCTCGGAGCAGCAGGGACCGAGAAAATCACCGACTCATGGGGCCGGATACTAAGGGTCAGGGTAAAATCCATTATATATCTGGTAATATCTCGGGTTGTATTACAGATAGCGCGATAAATCAAAGTGTATTATCTGCAGGAGGCCCTGCCGCATGAATCTGCGCAGCAGGAACGAAGACGGACCACCAGGTGCCGAGAAAACCACCGACACATGGTGCCGGACACCCAAGGTGATGTAAAAATCCAGGATGTATCTGATGATATCTCGGGTGCTATTAGAGGTAGAGCGATATATCAAAGTGCATTGTCTGCAGGAGGCCCTAGCGCATGAATCTGTGCAGCGGGAACGAGCTCGGACCACCAGGGGCCGAGAAAACCACCGACACATGGGGCCGGGCACTCAGGGTCAGGGAAAAATTCAATATATATGTGGTGATATCTCGGGTTCTATTAGAGATAGCGCAATAAATCAAAGTGCACTGTCTGTAGGAGGCCCTGGCGCATCAATCTGTGCAGCGGGATCGACCTCGGACCACTAGGGGCCGAGAATACCACCGACACATGGGGCCGGACACTCAGGGACAGGGAAAAATCCAGGATGTATCTGATGATATCTCGGGTGCTATTGGAGATAGCGCAATAAATCAAAGTGCATTGTCCGTAGGAGGAACTGGCGAATGAACCTGTGCAGCCGGAACGACCTCGGACCACCAGGGGCCGAGAAAATTACAGATATTCTAAATCCGTCACCCGAGGTCATGTAAAAATCCAGCATATATCTGGTGATATCTCGGGTGCTATTAGAGATTGCTCAATAAATCAAAGTGCATTGTCTGCAGGAGGTCCTGTCGCATGAATCTGTGCAGCAGGAACGACCTCGGACCAGCAGGGGCCGAGAAAACCACCGTCTCATGGGGCCGGACAGTCAGGGTCAGGGAAAAATCAAATATATATCTGGCGATATCTCGGGTACTATTACAGATAGTACAATAAATCAAAGTGCATTGTCTGTAGGAGGCCCTGGCGCATGAATCTGTGCAGCGTGAACGACCTCGGACCACCAGGGGCCGAGGAAACCACAGTCTCATGGGGCCGGACACTCAGGGTCAGGGGAAAATCCAATATATATCTGGTGATATCTCGGGTGCTATTAGAGATAGCGCAATAAACCAAAGTGAATTATCTGCAGGAAGCCCTGGCGCATGATTCTGTGCAGCAGGAACGACCTCGGATCACTAGGGGCCGAGAAAACCACCACCTCATGGGGCCGGACACTCAGGGTCAGGGGAAAATCCAATATATATCTGGTGATATCTCGGGTGCTATTAGAGATAGCGCGATACTTCAAAGTGCATTGTCTGCAGGAGGCGCTAGCTCATGAATCTGTGTAGCGGGAACGACGTCGGACCACCAGAGGCCGAGAAAACCACAGTCTCATGGGGCCGGACACTCAGGGTCAGGGAAAAATCCTATATATATCCGGTGATATCTCGGGTGCCATTAGAGATAGTGCGATAAATCAAAGTGCATCGTCTGCAGGAAGCCTTGGCGCATGATTCTGTGCAGCGGGAACGACCTCGGACCACCAGGGGCCGAGAAAATCACCGTCTCATGGGGCCGGACACTCAGGGACGGGGAAAAATCCAATATATATCTGGTGATGTCTCGGGTGCTCTTACAGATAGCGCAATAAACCAAAGTGAATTGTCTCCAGGAAGCCCTGGCGCATGAATCTGTGCAGCGGGAACGACCTCGGACCACCAGGGGCCGAGAAAACCACCGACTCATGGGGCCGGATACTAAGGGTCACCGTAAAATCCAATGTATATCTGGTGATATCTCGGGTGCTATTACAGATAGCGCAATAAATCAAAGTGCATTATCTGTAGGGGGCCCTGGCGCATGAATCTGTGCAGCGGGATCGACCTCGGACCACTAGGGGCCGAGAATACCACCGACACACGGGGCCGGACACTCAGGGTCAGGGAAAAATCCAATATATATCTGGTGATATCTCGGGTGCTCTTACAGATAGCGCACTAAACCATAGTGAACTATCTGCAGGGGACCCTGGCGCATGAATCTTTGCAGCGGGAACGACCTCGGACCACCAGGGGCCGAGAAAACCACCGACACATGGTGCCGGACACCCAAGTTCATGTAAAAATGCAGGATGTATCTGATGATATCTCGGGTGCTATTAGAGATAGCGTGATATATCAAAGTGCATTGTCTGCAGGAGGTCCTGGTGCATGAATCTGTGCAGCGGGATCGACCTCGGACCACTAGGGGCCGAGGAAACCACCGACACATGGGGCCGGACACTCAGGTTCAGGGAAAAATCCAATATATATCTGGTGATATCTCGGGTGCTATTAGAGATAGCGCACTAAACCAAAGTGAATTATCTGCAGGGGGCCCTGGCGCATGAATCTGTGCAGCGGGAACGACCTCGACCACCAGGGGCCGAGAAAACCACCATCTCATGGGGCCGGACACTCAGGTTCGGGGAAAAATCCAATATACATCTGGTGATATCTCGGGTGCTATTACAGATAGCGCACTAAACCAAAGGGGATTATCTGCAGGGGGCCCTGGCGCATGAATCTGTGCAGCGGGAACGACCTCGGACCACCAGGAGCCGAGAAAACCACCGTCTCATGGGGCCGGACACTCAGGGTCAGGGGAAAATCCAACATATATCTGGTGATATCACGGGTGCTATTAGAGATAGCGCAATAAACCTAAGTCAATTATCTGCAGGAGGCCCTGGCCCATAAATCTGTGCAGCGGGAACGAATTCGGACCACCAGGGGCCGAGAAAACCACCGTCTCATGGGGCCGGACACTCAGGGTCAGGGGAAAATCCAACATATATCTGGTGATATCACGGGTGCTATTAGAGATAGCGCAATAAACCAAAGTGAATTAACTGCAGGGGGCCCTGGCGCATGCATCTGTGCAGCAGGAACGACCTCGGATCAGCAGGGGCCGAGAAAACCACCGTATCATGGGGCCGGACACTCAGGGTCAGGGAAAAATCCAATATATATCTGGTGATATCTCGGGTGCTATTAGAGATAGCGCACTAAACCAAAGTGAATTATATGCAGGGGGCCCTGGCGCATGAATCTGTGCAGCGGGAACGACCTCGGACCACCAGGGGCCGAGAAAACCACCGCCTCATTGGGCCGGACACTCAGGGTCGGGGAAAAATCCAATATATATCCGGTGATATCTCGGGTGCTATTACAGATAGCGCAATAAACCAAAGTAAATTATCAGCAGGACGCCCTGGCGCATGAATCTGGGCAGCGGGAACGACCTCGGACCACCAGGGGCCGAGAAAACCACCGTCTCATGGGGCCGGACACTCAGGGTCGGGGAAAAATCCAATATATATCTCGTGATATCTCGGGTGCTATTAGAGATAGCACAATAAACCAAAGTGAATTATCTGCAGGAGGCCCTGGCGCATGAATCTGTGCAGCGGGAACGACCTCGGACCACCAGGGGCCGAGAAAACCACTGTCTCATGGGGCCGGACACTCAGGGTCAGGGAAAAATCCAATATATATCTGATGATATCTCGGGTGCTATTACAGATAGCGCAATAAACCAAAGTGAATTATCTGCAGGAGGCCCTGGCGCATGAATCTGTGCAGCGGGAACGACCTCGGACCGCCAGGGGCCGATAAAACCACCGTCGCATGGGGCCGGACACTCAGGGTCAGGGAAAAATCCTATATATATCTGGTGATATCTCGGGTGCTATTAGAGATAGCGCAATGAATCAAAGTGCATTGTCTGCAGAAGGCCCTGGCGCAGGAATCTGTGCAGCGGGAACGACCTCGCATCACCAGGGGCCGAGAAAACCACGGTGGTAGTCCCCTCGTAGTCCCTGGTAGTCCGAGGTCGTTCCCGCTGCACATATTAATGCGCCAGGGCCTCCTGCAGATAATTCACTTTGGTTTATTGCGCTATCTCTAATAGCACCCGCGACATCTCCAGATATATATTGGATTTTTCCCTCACCCTGAGTGTTCAACGCCACGAGACGGTGATTTTCTCGGGCCCGGTGGTCCGAGGTCGTTCCCGCTGCACAGATTCATGCGCCAGGGCCTCCTGGAGATAATTCACTTTGCTTTATCGCGCTATCTCTAATAGCACCCGAGATATCACCAGATATATATTGGATATTCCCTGACCCTGAGAGTGCGGCCCCATGAGACGGTGGTTTTCTCGGCCCCTGGTGGTCCGAGGTCGTTCCCGCTGCACAGATGCATGCGCCAGGGCCTCCTGCAGATAATTCACTTTGGTTTATTGCGCTATCTCTAATAGCACCCGAGATATCACCAGATATATTTTGGATTTTTCCCTGACCGTGAGTGTCCGGCCCCATGAGACGGTGGTTTTCTCGGCCCCTGGTGGTCCGAGGTCGTTCCCGCTGAACAGGTGCATGCACCAGGGCCTCCTGCAGATAATTCACTTTGGTTTATTGCGCTGCCTCTAATATCACCCGAGATGTCACCAGATATATATTGGATTTTCCCCTGACCCTGAGTGTCCGGCCCCATGAGACGGTGGTTTTCTCGGCCCTTGGTGGTCCGAGTTCATTCCCGCTGCACAGATTCATGCGCCAGGGCCTCCTGCAGACAATGCACTTTGGTTTATTGCGCTATCTCTAATAGCACCCAAGATATCACCAGATATATATTGGATTTTCAACTGACCCTGATTGTCCGGCCCCATGGGACGGTGGTTTTCTCGGCCGCTGGTGGTCCGAGGTCGTTCCCGCTGCCCAGATTCATCCGCCAGGGCCTCCTACAGACAATGCACTTTGATTTATTGCGCTATCTGTTATAGCACCCGAGATATCACCAGATATATATTGGATTTTTCCCTGACCCTGAGTGTCCGGCCCTATGAGACGGTGGTTTTCTCGCCCCTGGTGGTCCGAGTTCATTCCCGCTGCACAGATTCATGCGCCAGGGCCTCCTACGGACAATGCACTTTGGTTTATTGCGCTATCTGTAATAGCACCCGAGATATCACCAGATGTATATTTGATTTTTCCCTGACCCTGAGTGTCCGGCCCTATGAAACGGTGGTTTTCTCGGCCCCTGGTGGTCCGAGGTCGTTCCCGCTTCCCAGATTCATGCGCCAGGGCCTCCTATAGACAATGCACTTTGATTTATTGCGCTATCTGTAATAGCACCCGAGAAAGCTCCATATATATGCTGGATTTTTACATGACTTTGGGTGACGGACACCGAAAATCTGTAAGTTTCTCGGCCCCTGAAGGGCCGAGGTCTTTCCTGCTTCACAGATTGATGCGCCAGGGCCTCCTGCAGAAATGCACTTTGATTTATTGCGCTATCTGTAATAGCACCTGAGATATCACCAGATATATATTGGATTTTTCCCTGACCCTGAGTGTCCGGCCCCATGAGACTGTGGTTTTCTCGGCCCCTGTTGGTCCGAGGTCGTTCCCGCTGCACAGATGCATGCGCCAGGGCCTCCTGCAGATAATTCACTTTGGTTTATTGCGCTATCCCTAAGAGCACCCGAGATATCACCAGATATATATTGGATTTTTCCCTGACCCTGAGTTTCCGGCCCCATGAGTCGGTGGTTTCCTTGGCCCCTGGTGGTCCGAGGTCGTTCCTGCTGCACAGATTCATTCGCCAGCGCCTCCTACAGACAATACACTTTGATTTATGGCGCTATCTCTAATAGCACCCGAGATATAACCAGATATATATTGGATTTTCCCCTGATCCTGAGTGTCCGACCCCATGAGACTGTGGTTTTCTCGGCCCCTGGTGGTGCGAGGTCGTTCCCGCTGCACACATTCATGCGACGTGGCCTCCTGCAGATATTTCACTTTGGTTTATTGCGCTATCTCTAATCGCACCCGAGATATCACCAGATATATATTGGATTTTCCCCTGACCCTGAGTGTCCGACCCCATGAGACGGTGGTTTTCTTGGCCCCGGGTGGTCCGAGGTCGTTCCCGCTGCACAGAACCATGCGCCAGGGCCTCCTACAGACAATGCGCTTTGGTTTATTGCGCTATCTCTAATAGCACCCGAGATATCACCAGTTGTATATTGGATTTTTCCCCGACCCTGAGTGTCCGGCCCCATGAGACTGTGGTTTTCTCGGCCCCTGCTTGTCCGAGGTCGTTTCCGGTGCACAGATTCATGCGCCAGAGCCTCCTACAGACAATGCACTTTGGTTTAGTGCGCTATCTCTAATAGCACCCGAGATATCACCAGATATATATTGGATTTTCCCCTGACCCTGAGTGTCCGGTCCCATGAGACGGTCGTTTCCTTGGCCCCTGGTGGTCCGAGGTCGTTCCCGCTGCACAGATGCATGCGCCAGGGCCTCCTGCAGATAATTCACGTTGGTTTATTGCGCTATCTCTAATAGCACCCGAGATATCACCAGATATATATTGTATTTTCCCTTGACCCTGAGTGTCCAGCACCATGAGACGGTGGTTTTCTCGGCCGCTGGTGGTCCGAGGTCGTTCCCGCTGCCCAGATTCATGCGCCAGGTCCTCCTACAGACAATGCACTTTGATTTATTGCGCTATCTGTAATAGCACCCGAGATATCACCAGATATATATTGGATTTTCCCCTGACCCTGAGTGTCCGGCCCCATGAGACGGTGGTTTTCTCGGCCTCTAGTGGTCCGAGGTCGTTCCTGCTGCACACATTCTTGCGCCAGTGCCTCCTACAGACAATGCGCTTTGGTTTATTGCGCTATCTCTAATAGCACCCGAGATATCACCAGATATATATTGGATTTTTCCCTGACGATGAATGTCCGGTCCCATGAGACGGTGGTTTCCTTCGCCCCTGGTGGTCCGAGGTCGTTTCCGCAGCCCAGATGCATGCGCCTGGGCCTCCTGCAGATAATTCACTTTGGTTTATTTCTCTATCTCTAATAGCACCCGAGATATCACCAGATATATATTTGATTTTTCCCTGACCCTGAGTGTCCGGCCCCATGAGACGGTGGTTTTCTCGGCCCCTAGCCGTCCGAGGTCGTTCCAGCTGCACCAATTCATGCGCAAGGGCCTCCTACGGAAAATGCACTTTGACTTATTGCGATATCTGTAACAGCACCCGAGATATCACCAGATATATATTTGATTTTTCCCTGACACTGAGTGTCCGGCCCCATGAGACGGTGGTTTTCTCGGCCCTTAGTGGTCCGAGGTCGTTCCCGCTGCATAGATGCATGCGCCAGGGCCTCCAGCAGATAATTCACTTTGGTTTATTGCGCTATCTCTAATAGCACCCGAGATATGACCAGACATATATTGGATTTTCCCCTGACCCTGAGTGTCCGGCCCCATGATACGGTGGTTTTCTCGGCCCCTGGTGGTCCGAGGTCGTTCCCGCTGCACAGATTCATGCGCCAGGGCCTCCTGCAGACAATGCACTTTGATTTAATGCGCTATCTGTAATAGCACCCGAGATATCACCAGATATATATTGGATTTTCCCCTGACCCTGAGTGTCCGGCGCCATGAGACGGTGGTTTTCTCGGCCCCTGGTGGTCCGAGGTCGTTCCCGCTGCACAGATTCATGCGCCAGGGCCTCCTGCAGATAATTCACTTTGGTTTATTGCGCTATCTCTAACAGCACCCGAGATATCACCAGATATATATTGGATTTTTCCCTGACCCCGAGTGTCCGGCCCCATGAGACGGTGGTTTTCTCGGCCACTGGTGGTCCGAGGTCGTTCCTGTTGCGCAGATTCATTCGCCAATGCCTCCTACAGACAATGCACTTTGATTTATTGCGGTATCTCTAATAGCACCCG
Organism: Nomia melanderi; assembly: GCF_051020985.1. Lineage (NCBI taxonomy): Eukaryota > Metazoa > Arthropoda > Insecta > Hymenoptera > Halictidae > Nomia > Nomia melanderi. The sequence goes on along the minus strand of NW_027475218.1, from coordinate 43,984 downwards.
AGATATCACCGGATATATATTGGATTTTTCCCTGACCCTGAGTGTTCAGCCCCACGAGACGGTGATTTTCTCGGCCCCTGGTGGTCCGTGGTCGTTCCCGCTGCACACATTCATGCGCTAGTGCCTCCTGCAGACAATGCACTTTGATTTATTGCGCTATCTGTAATAGCACCCGAGATATCACCAGATATATATCGGATTCTTCCCTGACCCTGAGTGTCCGGCCCCATGAGACGGTAGTTTTCTCGGCCCCTGGTGGTCCGAGGTCGTTCCCGCTGCACAGATTCATGCGCTAGGGCCTCCTGCAGACAATGCACTTTGATTTATTGCGCTATCTGTAATAGCACCCGAGATATCACCAGATATATATTGGATTCTTCCCTGACCCGGAGTGTCCGGCCCCATGAGACGGTAGTTTTCTCGGTCCCACGTGGTCCGAGGTCGATCCCGCTGAACAGATTCATGCGCCAGGGCTTCTTGCAGACAATTCACTTTGGTGTATGGCGCTATCTGTAATAGCACCCGTGATATCACCAGAAATATATTGGATTTTTACATGACCTAGGGCGACGGATTCTGAATATCTGTAGTTTTTTCGGCCCCTGGTGGTCCGAGGTCGTTCCCGCTGTACACATTCATGCGCTAGGGCCTCCTGCAGACAATGCACTTTGATTTATTGCGCTATCTGTAATAGCACGCGAGATATCACCAGATATATATTGGATTTTTCCCTGACCCTGAGTGTCCGGCTCCATGTGTAGATGGTTTTCTCGGCCCCTGGTGGTCCGAGGTCGATCCCGCTGCACAGATTCATGCGCTAGGGCCTCCTGCAGACAATGCACTTTGACTTATTGCGCTATCTGTAATTGCACACGAGATATCACCAGATATATATTTGATTTTTCCCTGACCCTGAGTGTCCGGCCCCATGAGACGGTAGTTTTTTCGGCCCCTGGTGGTCTGAGGTCGTTCCCGCTGCACACATTCATGCGCTAGGGCCTCCTGCAGACAATGCACTTTGATTTATTGCGCTATCTGTAATAGCACCCGAGATATCACCAGATATATATTGGATTTTTCCCTGACCCTGAGTGTCCGGCCCCATGAGACGGAGGTTTTCTCGGCCCCTGGAGGTCCGAGGTCGTTCCCGCTGCACAGATGCATGCGCCAGGGCCTGCTGCAGATAGTTCACTTTGGTTTATTGTGCTAACTCTAATAGCACCCGAGATATCACCAGATATATTTTGGATTTTTCCCTGACCCTGAGTGTCTGGCCCCATGAGACGGTGGTTTTCTCGGCCCCTGGTGGTCCGAGGTCGCTCCCGCTGAACAGGTGCATGCGCCAGGGCCTCCTGCAGATAATTCACTTTGGTTTATTGCGCTGCCTCTAATATCACCCGAGATATCACCAGATATATATTGGATATTCCCTGACCCTGAGAGTGCGGCCCCATGAGACGGTGGTTTTCTCGGCCCCTGGTGGTCCGAGGTCGTTCCCGCTGCACAGATTCATGCGCCAGGGCCCCCTGCAGATAATTCACTTTGATTTATTGCGCTATCTCTAATAGCACCCGAGATATCACCTAATATATATTGGATTTTTCCCTAACCCTGACATTCCGGACCCATGAGACGGTAGTTTTCTCGGTCCCTGGTGGTCCGAGTTCGTTCCCGCTGCACAGATTCATGCGCCAGGGCCTCCTGCAGACAATGCACTTTGATTTATTTCGCTATCTGTAAGAGCACCCGAGATATCACCAGATATATATTGGATTTTTCCTTGACCCTGACAGTCCGGCCCCATGTGTCGATGGTTTTCTCGGTCCCACGTGGTCCGAGGTCGATCCCGCTGCACAGATTTATGCGCCAGGGCCCCCTGCAAATAATTCACTTTGATTTATTGCGCTATCTGTAATAGCACCCGAGATACCACCAGATATATATTGGATTTTTCCCTGACCCTGACAGTCCGGCCCCATGAGACGGTGATTTTCTCGGCCCCTGGTGGTCCGAGGTCGATCCCGCAGCACAGATTCATGCGCCAGGGCCTCCTACAGACAAGGCACTTTGACATATTGCCCTGTCTGTAATAGCACCCGAGATATCGCCAGATATATATTGGATTTTTCCCTGACCCTGAGTGTCCGGCCCCATGAGACGGTAGTTTTTTCGGCCACTGGTGGTCCGAGGTCGTTCCCGCTGCACAGATTCATGCGCCAGGGACTCCTGCACTTAATTCACTTTGGTTTATTGCGCTATCTCTAATAGCACCCGAGATATCACCAGATATATATTGGATTTTTACATTACCTAGGGCGACGGATTCCGAATATCTGTAATTTTCTCGGCCCCTGGTGGTCCGAGGTCGTTCCCGCTGCACAGATTCATGCGCCAGTGCCTCCTGCAGACAATGCACTTTGATTTATTTCGCTATCTCTAATAGCACCCGCGATATCACCAGATATATATTGGATTTTTCCCTGACCCTGAGTGTCCGGCCCCATGAGACGGTAGATTTCTCGGCCCCTGGTGGTCCGAGGTCATTCCCGCTGCACAGATTCATGCGCCAGGGACTCCTGCACTTAATTCACTTTGGTTTATTGCGCTATCTCTAATAGCACCCGAGATATCACCAGATATATATTGGATTTTTCCCTGACCCTGAGTGTCCGGCCCCATGAGGCGGTGGTTTTCTCGGCCCCTGGTGGTCCGAGGTCGTTCCCGCTGAACAGATGCATGCGCCAGGGCCTCCTGCAGATAATTCACTTTGGTTTATTGCGCTATCTCTAATAGCACCCGAGATATCACCAGATATATATTGGATTTTTCCCTGACCCTGAGTGTCCGGCCCCATGAGACGGTGGTTTTCTCGGCCCCTGGTGGTCCGAGGTCGTTCCCGCTGAACAGATGCATGCGCCAGGGCCTCCTGCAGATAATTCACTTTGGTTTATTGCGCTGCCTCTAATATCACCCGAGATGTCACCAGATATATATTGGATTTTCCCCTGACCCTCAGTGTCCGGCCCCATGAGACGGTGGTTTTCTCGGCCCTTGGTGGTCCGAGTTCATTCCCGCTGCACAGATTCATGCGCCAGGGCCTCCTGCAGACAATGCACTTTGGTTTATTGCGCTATCTCTAATAGCACCCGAGATATCACCAGATATATATTGGATTTTCAACTGACCCTGATTGTCCGGCCCCATGGGACGGTGGTTTTCTCGGCCGCTGGTGGTCCGAGGTCGTTCCCGCTGCCCAGATTCATCCGCCAGGGCCTCCTACAGACAATGCACTTTGATTTATTGCGCTATCTGTTATAGCACCCGAGATATCACCAGATATATATTGGATTTTTCCCTGACCCTGAGTGTCCGGCCCCATGGGACTGTGGTTTTCTCGGCCCCTGTTGGTCCGAGGTCGTTCCCGCTGCACAGATGCATGCGCCAGGGCCTCCTGCAGATAATTCACTTTGGTTTATTGCGCTATCCCTAATAGCACGCGAGATATCACAAGATATATATTGGATTTTTACATGACCTCGGGTGACGGATTTAGAATATCTGTAATTTTCTCGGCCCCTGGTGGTCCGAGGTCGTTCCGGCTGCACAGGTTCATTCGCCAGTTCCTCCTACGGACAATGCACTTTGATTTATTGCGCTATCTCCAATAGCACCCGAGATATCATCAGATACATCCTGGATTTTTCCCTGTCCCTGAGTGTCCGGCCCCATGTGTCGGTGGTATTCTCGGCCCCTAGTGGTCCGAGGTCGATCCCGCTGCACAGATTGATGCGCCAGGGCCTCCTACAGACAGTGCACTTTGATTTATTGCGCTATCTCTAATAGAACCCGAGATATCACCACATATATATTGAATTTTTCCCTGACCCTGAGTGCCCGGCCCCATGTGTCGGTGGTTTTCTCGGCCCCTGGTGGTCCGAGGTCGTTCCCGCTGCACAGATGCATGCGCCAGGGCCTCGCGCAGACATTGCACTTTGATTTATGGCGCTATCTCTAATAGCACCCGAGATATCACCAGCTAAATATTGGATTTTCCCCTAAGCCTGAGTGTCCGGCCCCATGAGACGGTGGTTTTCTCGGCCCTTGGTGGTCCGAGGTCGTTCCCGCTGCCCAGATTCATGCCCCAGGGCCTCCTATAGACAATGAACTTTGATTTATTGCGCTGTCTCTAATAGCACCCGAGATATCACCAGATATATATTTGATTTTTCCCTGACCCTGAGTGTCCGGCCCCATGAGACGGTGGTTTTCTCGGCCCCTAGCCGTCCGAGGTCGTTCCAGCTGCACCAATTCATGCGCAAGGGCCTCCTACGGAAAATGCACTTTGACTTATTGCGATATCTGTAACAGCACCCGAGATATCACCAGATATATATTTGATTTTTCCCTGACACTGAGTGTCCGGCCCCATGAGACGGTGGTTTTCTCGGCCCTTAGTGGTCCGAGGTCGTTCCCGCTGCATAGATGCATGCGCCAGGGCCTCCAGCAGATAATTCACTTTGGTTTATTGCGCTATCTCTAATAGCACCCGAGATATGACCAGACATATATTGGATTTTCCCCTGACCCTGAGTGTCCGGCCCCATGATACGGTGGTTTTCTCGGCCCCTGGTGGTCCGAGGTCGTTCCCGCTGCACAGATTCATGCGCCAGGGCCTCCTGCAGACAATGCACTTTGATTTAATGCGCTATCTGTAATAGCACCCGAGATATCACCAGATATATATTGGATTTTCCCCTGACCCTGAGTGTCCGGCGCCATGAGACGGTGGTTTTCTCGGCCCCTGGTGGTCCGAGGTCGTTCCCGCTGCACAGATTCATGCGCCAGGGCCTCCTGCAGATAATTCACTTTGGTTTATTGCGCTATCTCTAACAGCACCCGAGATATCACCAGATATATATTGGATTTTTCCCTGACCCCGAGTGTCCGGCCCCATGAGACGGTGGTTTTCTCGGCCACTGGTGGTCCGAGGTCGTTCCTGTTGCGCAGATTCATTCGCCAATGCCTCCTACAGACAATGCACTTTGATTTATTGCGGTATCTCTAATAGCACCCGAGATATCACCGGATATATATTGGATTTTTCCCTGACCCTGAGTGTTCAGCCCCACGAGACGGAGATTTTCTCGGCCCCTGGTGGTCCGTGGTCGTTCCCGCTGCACACATTCATGCGCTAGTGCCTCCTGCAGACAATGCACTTTGATTTATTGCGCTATCTGTAATAGCACCCGAGATATCACCAGATATATATCGGATTCTTCTCTGACCCTGAGTGTCCGGCCCCATGAGACGGTAGTTTTCTCGGCCCCTGGTGGTCCGAGGTCGTTCCCGCTGCACAGATTCATGCGCTAGGGCCTCCTGCAGACAATGCACTTTGATTTATTGCGCTATCTGTAATAGCACCCGAGATATCACCAGATATATATTGGATTCTTCCCTGACCCGGAGTGTCCGGCCCCATGAGACGGTAGTTTTCTCGGTCCCACGTGGTCCGAGGTCGATCCCGCTGAACAGATTCATGCGCCAGGGCTTCTTGCAGACAATTCACTTTGGTGTATGGCGCTATCTGTAATAGCACCCGTGATATCACCAGAAATATATTGGATTTTTACATGACCTAGGGCGACGGATTCTGAATATCTGTAGTTTTTTCGGCCCCTGGTGGTCCGAGGTCGTTCCCGCTGTACACATTCATGCGCTAGGGCCTCCTGCAGACAATGCACTTTGATTTATTGCGCTATCTGTAATAGCACGCGAGATATCACCAGATATATATTGGATTTTTCCCTGACCCTGAGTGTCCGGCTCCATGTGTAGATGGTTTTCTCGGCCCCTGGTGGTCCGAGGTCGATCCCGCTGCACAGATTCATGCGCTAGGGCCTCCTGCAGACAATGCACTTTGACTTATTGCGCTATCTGTAATTGCACACGAGATATCACCAGATATATATTTGATTTTTCCCTGACCCTGAGTGTCCGGCCCCATGAGACGGTAGTTTTTTTGGCCCCTGGTGGTCTGAGGTCGTTCCCGCTGCACACATTCATGCGCTAGGGCCTCCTGCAGACAATGCACTTTGATTTATTGCGCTATCTGTAATAGCACCCGAGATATCACCAGATATATATTGGATTTTTCCCTGACCCTGAGTGTCCGGCCCCATGAGACGGAGGTTTTCTCGGCCCCTGGAGGTCCGAGGTCGTTCCCGCTGCACAGATGCATGCGCCAGGGCCTGCTGCAGATAGTTCACTTTGGTTTATTGTGCTAACTCTAATAGCACCCGAGATATCACCAGATATATTTTGGATTTTTCCCTGACCCTGAGTGTCTGGCCCCATGAGACGGTGGTTTTCTCGGCCCCTGGTGGTCCGAGGTCGCTCCCGCTGAACAGGTGCATGCGCCAGGGCCTCCTGCAGATAATTCACTTTGGTTTATTGCGCTGCCTCTAATATCACCCGAGATATCACCAGATATATATTGGATATTCCCTGACCCTGAGAGTGCGGCCCCATGAGACGGTGGTTTTCTCGGCCCCTGGTGGTCCGAGGTCGTTCCCGCTGCACAGATTCATGCGCCAGGGCCCCCTGCAGATAATTCACTTTGATTTATTGCGCTATCTCTAATAGCACCCGAGATATCACCTAATATATATTGGATTTTTCCCTAACCCTGACATTCCGGACCCATGAGACGGTAGTTTTCTCGGTCCCTGGTGGTCCGAGTTCGTTCCCGCTGCACAGATTCATGCGCCAGGGCCTCCTGCAGACAATGCACTTTGATTTATTTCGCTATCTGTAATAGCACCCGAGATATCACCAGATATATATTGGATTTTTCCTTGACCCTGACAGTCCGGCCCCATGTGTCGATGGTTTTCTCGGTCCCACGTGGTCCGAGGTCGATCCCGCTGCACAGATTTATGCGCCAGGGCCCCCTGCAAATAATTCACTTTGATTTATTGCGCTATCTGTAATAGCACCCGAGATACCACCAGATATATATTGGATTTTTCCCTGACCCTGACAGTCCGGCCCCATGAGACGGTGATTTTCTCGGCCCCTGGTGGTCCGAGGTCGATCCCGCAGCACAGATTCATGCGCCAGGGCCTCCTACAGACAAGGCACTTTGACATATTGCCCTGTCTGTAATAGCACCCGAGATATCGCCAGATATATATTGGATTTTTCCCTGACCCTGAGTGTCCGGCCCCATGAGACGGTAGTTTTTTCGGCCACTGGTGGTCCGAGGTCGTTCCCGCTGCACAGATTCATGCGCCAGGGACTCCTGCACTTAATTCACTTTGGTTTATTGCGCTATCTCTAATAGCACCCGAGATATCACCAGATATATATTGGATTTTTACATTACCTAGGGCGACGGATTCCGAATATCTGTAATTTTCTCGGCCCCTGGTGGTCCGAGGTCGTTCCCGCTGCACAGATTCATGCGCCAGTGCCTCCTGCAGACAATGCACTTTGATTTATTTCGCTATCTCTAATAGCACCCGCGATATCACCAGATATATATTGGATTTTTCCCTGACCCTGAGTGTCCGGCCCCATGAGACGGTAGATTTCTCGGCCCCTGGTGGTCCGAGGTCATTCCCGCTGCACAGATTCATGCGCCAGGGACTCCTGCACTTAATTCACTTTGGTTTATTGCGCTATCTCTAATAGCACCCGAGATATCACCAGATATATATTGGATTTTTCCCTGACCCTGAGTGTCCGGCCCCATGAGGCGGTGGTTTTCTCGGCCCCTGGTGGTCCGAGGTCGTTCCCGCTGAACAGATGCATGCGCCAGGGCCTCCTGCAGATAATTCACTTTGGTTTATTGCGCTATCTCTAATAGCACCCGAGATATCACCAGATATATATTGGATTTTTCCCTGACCCTGAGTGTCCGGCCCCATGAGACGGTGGTTTTCTCGGCCCCTGGTGGTCCGAGGTCGTTCCCGCTGAACAGATGCATGCGCCAGGGCCTCCTGCAGATAATTCACTTTGGTTTATTGCGCTGCCTCTAATATCACCCGAGATGTCACCAGATATATATTGGATTTTCCCCTGACCCTCAGTGTCCGGCCCCATGAGACGGTGGTTTTCTCGGCCCTTGGTGGTCCGAGTTCATTCCCGCTGCACAGATTCATGCGCCAGGGCCTCCTGCAGACAATGCACTTTGGTTTATTGCGCTATCTCTAATAGCACCCGAGATATCACCAGATATATATTGGATTTTCAACTGACCCTGATTGTCCGGCCCCATGGGACGGTGGTTTTCTCGGCCGCTGGTGGTCCGAGGTCGTTCCCGCTGCCCAGATTCATCCGCCAGGGCCTCCTACAGACAATGCACTTTGATTTATTGCGCTATCTGTTATAGCACCCGAGATATCACCAGATATATATTGGATTTTTCCCTGACCCTGAGTGTCCGGCCCCATGGGACTGTGGTTTTCTCGGCCCCTGTTGGTCCGAGGTCGTTCCCGCTGCACAGATGCATGCGCCAGGGCCTCCTGCAGATAATTCACTTTGGTTTATTGCGCTATCCCTAATAGCACGCGAGATATCACAAGATATATATTGGATTTTTACATGACCTCGGGTGACGGATTTAGAATATCTGTAATTTTCTCGGCCCCTGGTGGTCCGAGGTCGTTCCGGCTGCACAGGTTCATTCGCCAGTTCCTCCTACGGACAATGCACTTTGATTTATTGCGCTATCTCCAATAGCACCCGAGATATCATCAGATACATCCTGGATTTTTCCCTGTCCCTGAGTGTCCGGCCCCATGTGTCGGTGGTATTCTCGGCCCCTAGTGGTCCGAGGTCGATCCCGCTGCACAGATTGATGCGCCAGGGCCTCCTACAGACAGTGCACTTTGATTTATTGCGCTATCTCTAATAGAACCCGAGATATCACCACATATATATTGAATTTTTCCCTGACCCTGAGTGCCCGGCCCCATGTGTCGGTGGTTTTCTCGGCCCCTGGTGGTCCGAGGTCGTTCCCGCTGCACAGATGCATGCGCCAGGGCCTCGCGCAGACATTGCACTTTGATTTATGGCGCTATCTCTAATAGCACCCGAGATATCACCAGCTAAATATTGGATTTTCCCCTAAGCCTGAGTGTCCGGCCCCATGAGACGGTGGTTTTCTCGGCCCTTGGTGGTCCGAGGTCGTTCCCGCTGCCCAGATTCATGCCCCAGGGCCTCCTATAGACAATGAACTTTGATTTATTGCGCTGTCTGTAATAGCACCCGAGATATCACCAGATATATATTGGATTTTTCACTGACCCTGACAGTCCGGCCCCATGAGACGGCGATTTTCTCGGCCCCTGGTTGTCCGAGGTGGTACCCGCTGCACAGAATAATGCGCCAGGGCTTCCTGCAGATAATTCACTTTGATTTATCGCTCTATCTCTAATAGCACCCGAGATATCACCAGATATATATTGGATTTTTCCCTGACCCTGAGTGTCCGGCCCCATGAGACTGTGGTTTTCTCGGCCCCTGGTGGTCCGAGGTCGTTCCCGCTGCACAGATGCATGCGCCAGGGCCTCCTACAGACAATGCACTTTGATTTATTGCGCTATCTGTAATAGCACCCGAGATATCACCAGATATATATTGGATTTTCCCCTGACCCTGAGTGTCCGGCCCCATGAGACGGTGGTTTTCTCGGGGCCTGGTGGTCCGAGGTCGTTCCCGCTACACAGATTCCTGCGCCAGGCCCTCCTGCAGATAATTCACTTTGGTTTATTGCGCTACCTCTAATAGCACCCGAGATATCACCATATATATGCTGGATTTTTACTTGACATTGGGTGACGGATACCGGAAATCTGTAATTTTCTCGGCCCCTAGCCGTCCGAGGTCGTTCCTGCTGCGCAGATTCATTCGCCAATGCCTCCTACAGACAGTGCACTTTGATTTATTGCGGTATCTCTAATAGCACCCGAGATATCACCGGATATATATTGGATTTTTCCCTGACCCTGACAGTCCGGCCCCATGAGACGGTGGTTTTCTCGGCCACTGGTGGTCCGAGGTCGTTGCCGCAGTACAGATTCATGCGCCAGGGCCTTCCGCAGAGAAAGCACTTTGGTTTATTGCGCTATCTGTAATAGCACCCGAGATATCACCAGATATATGCTGGATTTTTACATGACCTTGTGTGACGGATTCCGAATATCTGTAATTTTCTTGGCCCCTGGTGGTCCGAGGTCGTTCCTGCTGCACAGATTCATGCGCAAGCGCCTCCTACAGATAATGCACTTTGATTTATTGCGCCATCTCTAATAGCACCCGAGATATCACCAGATATCTATTGGATTTTTCCCTGACGATGAATGTCCGGTCCCATGAGACGGTGGTTTCCTTCGCCCCTGGTGGTCCGAGGTCGTTCCCGCAGCCCAGATGCATGCGCCTGGGCCTCCTGCAGATAATTCACTTTGGTTTATTGCTCTATCTCTAATAGCACCCGAGATATCACCAGATATATATTTGATTTTCCCCTGACCCCGAGTGTCCGGCCCCATGAGACGGTGGTTTTCTCGGCCCCTAGCCGTCCGAGGTCGTTCCTGTTGCGCAGATTCATTCGCCCATGCCTCCTACAGACAATGCACTTTGATTTATTGCGGTATCTCTAATAGCACCCGAGATATCACCGGATATATATTGGATTTTTCCCTGACCCTGACAGTCCGGCCCCATGAGACGGTGGTTTTCTCGGCCACTGGTGGTCCGAGGTCGTTGCCGCTGCACAGATTCATGCGCCAGGGCCTTCCGCAGACAAAGCACTTTGGGTTATTGCGCTATCTGTAATAGCACCCGAGATATCACCAGATATATGCTGGATTTTTACATGACCTTGGGTGACGGATTCCGAATATCTGTAATTTTCTCGGCCCCTGGTGGTCCGAGGTCGTTCCTGCTGCACAGATTCATGCGCAAGGGAATCCTACGAACAATGCACTTTGATTTATTGCGATATCTCTAATAGCACCCGAGATATCACCAGATATATATTGGATTTTCCCCTGACCCTGAGCGTCCGGCCCCATGAGACGGTGGTTTTCTCGGCCCCTGGTGGTCCGAGGTTGTTCACGCTGCCCAGATTCATGCGCCAGGGCCTCCTACACACAATGCACTTTGATTTATTGCGCTATCTCTAGTAGCACCAGAGATATCACCAGATATATATTGGATTTTTCCCTGACCCTGTGTGTTCGGCCCCATGAGACGGTGGTTGTCTCGGCCCCTGGTGATCCAAGGTCGTTCCCGCTGCACAGATTCATGCGCCAGGGCCTCCAGCAGATTATTCACATTAGTTTATTGCGCTACCTCTAATAGCACCTGAGATATCGCCAGATATATATTGGATTTTCCCCTGACCCTGAGCGTCCGGCCCCATGAGACGGTGGTTTTCTCGGCCCCTGGTGGTCCGAGGTCGTTCACGCTGCCCAGATTCATGCGCCAGGGCCTCCAGCAGATTATTCACATTAGTTTATTGCGCTACCTCTAATAGCACCTGAGATATCGCCAGATATATATTGGATTTATCCCCGACCCTGAGTGTCCGGCCCCATGAGACGGTGGTTTTCTCGGCCCCTAGTGGTCCGAGGTCGTTCCTGCTGAGCAGATTCATTCGCCAGTGCCTCCTACAGACAATGCACTTTGATTTGTTGCGCTATCTGTAATAGCACCCGAGGTATCGCCAGATATATATTGGATTTTTCCTTGACCCGGACTGTCCGGCCCCACGAGACGGTGATTTTCTCGGCCCCTGGTGATCCGAGGTCGTTCCCGCTGAACAGATTCATGCGCCAGGGCCTCCTACAGATAATTCACTTTGGTTTATTGCGCTATCTCTAATGGCACCCGAGATATCACCTGATATATATTGGATTTTTCCCCGACCCTGAGTGTCCGGCCCCATGAGACGGTGGCTTTCTCGGCCCCTGGTGGTCGGAGGTCGTTCCCGCTGCACAGAATCGTGCGCCAGGGCATCCAGCAGACAATACACTTTGATTTATTGCGCTATCTCTAATAGCACCCGAGATATCACCAGATATGTGCTGGATTTTTACCTGACCCTGACTGTCCGGCCCCATGTGTCGGTGGTTTTCTCGGCCCCTGGAGGTCCGAGGTCGTTCCCATTGCACAGATTCATGCGCCAGAGCCCCATGCAGATAATTCACTTTGGTTTAGTGGGCTATCTGTAAGAGCACCCGAGATATCACCAGATATATATTGGATTTTCCCCTGACCCTGAGTGTCCGGCCCCATGGGACGGTGGTTTTCTCGGCCCCTGGTGGACCGAGGTCGATCCCGCTGCACAGATTCATGCGCCAGGGCCTCCTACAGGCAATGCACTTTGATTTATCGCGCTATCTGTAATAGCACCCAAGATATCACCAGATGTATGCTGGATATTTAGATGACCTTGGGTTACGGATTCCGAATATCTGTAATTTTCTCGGGCCCTGGTGGTCCGCGGTCGTTCCTGCTGCACAGATTCATTCGCCAGTTCCTCCTACAGACAATGCACTTTGATTTATTGCACTATCTGTAATAGCTCCCTAGATATCACCAGATATATATTGGATTTTTCCCCGACCATGAGTGTCCGGCCCCATGAGACGGTGGTTTTCTCGGCCCCTCGTGGTCCGAGTTCGTTCCCGCCGCACAGATGCATGCGCCAGGGCCTCCTGCAGATAATTCACTTTGATTTATCGCGCTATCTCTAATAGCACCCGAGATATCACCAGATATATATTGGATTTTTCCCCGACCCTGAGTGTCCGGCCCCATCAGACGGTGGTTTTCTTGGGCCCTGGTGGTCCGAGGTAGATACCGCTGCACAGGTTCATGCGCCAGGGCCTCCTGCAGACAATGCACTTTGATTCATTGCTCTATCTCTAATAGCACCCGAGATATCACCAGATATATGCTGGATTTTTACATGACCTTTGGTGACGGATACCGAAAATCTGTAATTTTCTTGGCCCCTGGTGGTCCGAGGTCGATCCAGCTGCACAGATTCATGCGCCCGGGCCTCCTGCAGACAATGCACTTTGATTTATCTCGCTATCTCTAATAGCACCCGAGATATCATCAGATACATCCTGGATTTTTACATGACCTTTTGTGTCCGGCACCATGTGTCGGTGGTTTTCTCGGCCCCTGGTGGTCCGAGGTCGTTCCCGCTGCACAGATTCATGCGCCAGGGCCCCCTGCAGATAGTTCACTTTGGTTTAGTGCGCTATCTCTAATAGCACCCGAGATACAACCAGATATATATTGGATATTTCCCTGTCCCTGACAGTCCGGCCCCATGTGTCGGTGATTTTCTCGGCGCCTGGTGTGCCGAGGTCGATCCCGCTGCACAGATTCATGCGTCAGGGCCTCTTGCAGACAGTGCACTTCGATTTATCGCGCTATCTGTAATAGCACCCGAGATATCATCAGATACATTCTGGATTTTTACATGACCTTGGGTGTCCGGCCCCATGCGTCGGTGGTTTTCTCGAACTCTGGTGGTCCGAGGTCGTTCCCGCTGCACAAATTCATGCGCCAGGGCCTCCTGCAGATAATTCACTTTGGTTTATTGCGCTATCTCTAATAGCACCCGAGATATCACCAGATATATATTGGATTTTACCATGTCCCTTAGTATCCGGCCCCATGAGTCGGTGGATTTCTCGGCCTCTGGTGGTCCGAGGTCGTTCCCGCTGCACAGATTCATGCGCCAGGTCCTCCTGCAGACAATGCACTTTGGTTTATTGCGCTATCCCTAATAGCACCCGAGATACCACCAGATATATATTGGATTTTTCCCTGACCCTGAGTGTCCGGCCCCATGTGTCGGTGGTTTTCTCGGCCCCTGGTGATCCGAGGTCGTTCCCGCTGCACAGATTCATGCACCAGGGCCTCCTGCAGACAATTCACTTTGGTTTATTGCGTTATCTCTAATAGCGCCCGAGATATCTCCAGATATATATTGGATTTTTCCCCGACCCTGAGTGTCCGGCCCCATGAGACGGTGGTTTTCTCGGCCCCTGGTGGTCCGAGGTCGTTCCTGCTGCACAGATTCATGCGACAGGGCCTCCCGCAGACAATGCACTTTGATTTATTGCGCTATCTCTAATAGCACCCGAGATATCACCAGATATATATTGGATTTTTCCCCGACCCTGAGTGTCCGGCCCCATGAGACGGTGGTTTTCTCGGCCCCTGGTGGTCCGTGGTCGTTCCCGCTGCACAAATTCATGCGCCAGGGCCTCCTGCAGATAATTCACTTTGGTTTATGTCTCTATCTCTAATAGCACCCGAGATATCACCAGATATATGCTGGATTTTTACATGACCTTGGGAGACGGATTCCGAATATCTGTAATTTTCTCGGCCACTGGTGATCCGAGGTCGTTCCTGCTGCACAGACTCATTCGCCAGTGCCTCCTGCAGATAATTCACTTTGGTTTATTGCGCTATCTCTAATAGCACACGAGATTTCACCAGATATATATTGGATTTTCTCCTGACCCTGAGTGTCCGGCCCCATGAGACTGTGGTTTTCTCGGCCCCTGGTGGTCCGAGGTCGTTCCCGCTGCACAGATTCATGCGCCAGAGCCTCCTACAGACAATGCACTTTGATTTATCGCGCTATCTCTAATAGCACCCGAGATATCACCAGATATATATTGGATTTTTCCCCGACCCTGAGTGTCCGGCCCCATCAGACGGTGGTTTTCTTGGGCCCTGGTGGTCCGAGGTAGATACCGCTGCACAGGTTCATGCGCCAGGGCCTCCTGCAGACAATGCACTTTGATTTATTGCTCTATCTCTAATAGCACCCGAGATATCACCAGATATATGCTGGATTTTTACATGACCTTTGGTGACGGATACCGAAAATCTGTAATTTTCTTGGCCCCTGGTGGTCCGAGGTCGATCCAGCTGCACAGATTCATGCGCCCGGGCCTCCTGCAGACAATGCACTTTGATTTATCTCGCTATCTCTAATAGCACCCGAGATATCATCAGATACATCCCGGATTTTTACATGACCTTTTGTGTCCGGCACCATGTGTCGGTGGTTTTCTCGGCCCCTGGTGGTCCGAGGTCGTTCCCGCTGCACAGATTCATGCGCCAGGGCCCCCTGCAGATAGTTCACTTTGGTTTAGTGCGCTATCTCTAATAGCACCCGAGATACAACCAGATATATATTGGATATTTCCCTGTCCCTGACAGTCCGGCCCCATGTGTCGGTGATTTTCTCGGCGCCTGGTGTGCCGAGGTCGATCCCGCTGCACAGATTCATGCGTCAGGGCCTCTTGCAGACAGTGCACTTCGATTTATCGCGCTATCTGTAATAGCACCCGAGATATCATCAGATACATTCTGGATTTTTACATGACCTTGGGTGTCCGGCCCCATGCGTCGGTGGTTTTCTCGAACTCTGGTGGTCCGAGGTCGTTCCCGCTGCACAAATTCATGCGCCAGGGCCTCCTGCAGATAATTCACTTTGGTTTATTGCGCTATCTCTAATAGCACCCGAGATATCACCAGATATATATTGGATTTTACCATGTCCCTTAGTATCCGGCCCCATGAGTCTGTGGATTTCTCGGCCTCTGGTGGTCCGAGGTCGTTCCCGCTGCACAGATTCATGCGCCAGGTCCTCCTGCAGACAATGCACTTTGGTTTATTGCGCTATCCCTAATAGCACCCGAGATACCACCAGATATATATTGGATTTTTCCCTGACCCTGAGTGTCCGGCCCCATGTGTCGGTGGTTTTCTCGGCCCCTGGTGATCCGAGGTCGTTCCCGCTGCACAGATTCATGCACCAGGGCCTCCTGCAGACAATTCACTTTGGTTTATTGCGTTATCTCTAATAGCGCCCGAGATATCTCCAGATATATATTGGATTTTTCCCCGACCCTGAGTGTCCGGCCCCATGAGACGGTGGTTTTCTCGGCCCCTGGTGGTCCGAGGTCGTTCCTGCTGCACAGATTCATGCGACAGGGCCTCCCGCAGACAATGCACTTTGATTTATTGGGCTATCTGTAATAGCACCCGAGATATCACCAGATATATATTGGATTTTTCCCCGACCCTGAGTGTCCGGCCCCATGAGACGGTGGTTTTCTCGGCCCCTGGTGGTCCGTGGTCGTTCCCGCTGCACAAATTCATGCGCCAGGGCCTCCTGCAGATAATTCACTTTGGTTTATTTCTCTATCTCTAATAGCACCCGAGATATCACCAGATATATGCTGGATTTTTACATGACCTTGGGAGACGGATTCCGAATATCTGTAATTTTCTCGGCCACTGGTGATCCGAGGTCGTTCCTGCTGCACAGACTCATTCGCCAGTGCCTCCTGCAGATAATTCACTTTGGTTTATTGCGCTATCTCTAATAGCACACGAGATTTCACCAGATATATATTGGATTTTCTCCTGACCCTGAGTGTCCGGCCCCATGAGACTGTGGTTTTCTCGGCCCCTGGTGGTCCGAGGTCGTTCCCGCTGCACAGATTCATGCGCCAGAGCCTCCTACAGACAATGCACTTTGATTTATTGCGCTATCTGTAATAGCACCCGAGATATCACCAGATATATATTGGATTTTTCCCTGACCCTGAGTGTCCGGCCCCATGAGACGGTGGTTTTCTCGGCCCCTGGTGGTCCGAGGTCGTTCCCGCTTCACAGATTCATGCGTAAGGGCCTCCTGCAAACAATGCACTTTAATTTATTGCGCTATCTCTAATAGCACCCGAGATATCACCAGATATATATTGGATTTTTCCCTGACCCGGAGTGTCCGGCCCCATGAGACGGTGGTTTTCTCGGCCCCTGGTGGTCCGAGGTCGTTCCCGCTTCACAGATTCATGCGTAAGGGCCTCCTGCAGATAATTCACTTTGGTTTATTGCGCTATCTATAATATCACCCGTGATATCACCAGATATATATTGGATTTTTCCCTGACCCTGAGTGTCCGGCCCCATGCGACGGTGGTTTTCTCGGCCCCTGGTAGTCCGAGGTCGTTCCCGCTGCACAGATACATGCGCCAGGGCCTCCTGCTGATAATTCACATTGGTTTATTGAGCTATCTCTAAGAGCACCCGAGATATCATGAGATACATCCTGGATTTTTACATGACCTTGGGTGTCCGGCCCCATGTGTCGGTGATTTTCTCGGCCCCTGGTGGTCCGACGTCGTTCCTGCTGCCCAGATTCATGCGCCAGGGCCTCCTACAGACAATGCACTTTGATTTATTGGGCTATCTGTAATAGCACCCGAGATATCAGCAGATATATATTGGATTTTTCCCCGACCCTGAGTGACCGGCCCCATGAGACGGTGGTTTTCTCGGCCCCTGGTGGTCCGAGGTCGTTCCCGCTGCACAGATGCATGCGCCAGCGCCTCCTGCAGATAATTCACTTTGATTTATCGCGCTATCTCTAATAGCACCCGAGATATCACCAGATATATATTGGATTTTTCCCCGACCCTGAGTGTCCGGCCCCATGTGACGGTGGCTTTCTCGGCCCTTGGTGGTCCGAGGTCGTTCCCGCTTCACAGATTCATGCGCCAGGGCCTCCTTCAGATAATGCACTTTGATTTATTGCGCTATCTGTAATAGCACCCGAGATATCACCAGATATATATTGGATTTTTCCCCGACCCTGAGTGTCCGGCCACATGAGACGGTGGTTTTCTCGGACCCTGGTGGTCCGAGGTCGTTCCCGCTGCACATATTCATGCGCCAGGGCCTCCTGCAGATAATTCACTTAGGTTTATTACGTTATCTCTAATAGCACCCGAGATATCACCAGATATATATTGGATATTTCCCCGACCCTGAGTGTCCGGCCCCATGTGTCGGTGGTTTTCTCGGCCCCTGGTGGTCCGATGTCGTTCCCGCTGCACAGATGCATGCGCCAGGGCCTCCTGCAGACGATGCACTTTGATTTATTGCGCTATCTCTAATAGCACCCGAGATATCACCAGATATATATTGGATTTTTCCCCTATCCCTGAGTGTCCGGCCCCATGAGATGGTGGTTTTCCCGGCCCCTGGTGATCCGAGGTCGTTCCCGCTGCACAGATTCATGCGCCAGGGCCTCCTGCAGACAATTCACTTTGGTGTATTGCGCTATCTCTAATAGCACCCGAGATATCACGAGATATATATTGGATTTTTCCCCGACTCTGAGTGTCCGGCACCATGAGACGGTGGTTTTCTCGGCCCGTAGTGGTCCGAGGTCGTTCCTGCTGCACCGATTCATTCGCCAGGGCCTCCTACCGACAATGCATGCATATATGCATATATAAAGCTAATAAAATTATGTAAAACTACATAAAACTCTATAAAACTATATAACACTATAAAAAACAATATAAAACTGTATAAAACTGTATAAAACTATATAAAACTACCAAAACTATATAAAACTATTTAAATCTATATAAAACTAACACAACCATATAAAACTATATAAAACAATATAAAGCTATACAAAACTATATAAAACTATGTAAAACTATATAACACTATATAAAACAATATAAAATTATATAAAACTAACAAAACCATATAAACCTATATAAAACTCTATAGAACTATATAAAACTATATAAAACTATACAAAACTATATAAAACTATATAAAGCTATAATAAAACTGATAAAACTAATAAAACTAATAAAACTAATAAAACTATTAAAACAGTTAAAACTAATAAAACTATATAAAACCATATAAAACTGTATAAAGCTATATAAAACTATGTAAAACTGAATAAAACTATATGGTACTATATAAAACTAATAAAACTATATAAAACTATATAAAACTATATGATACTATATAAAACTATATAAAACTGTGTAAATCTAATAAAACCATATAAAACTTTATAAATCTGTATAAAACTATATGAAACTAACAAAACTATATAAAACTATATGAAATTATATAAAACTATATAAAACCATATAAAACTAAATAAAACCATATAAAACTATATAAAACTAACAAAACTATATAAACCTATATAAAACTATATAGAACCATATAAAACTATGTCAAACTACATAGGTCTAAATAAAACTATGTAAAACTATAAAATCCTATTAAAACTATATAAAACTATATAAAATTAATAAAACTATAAAAGACTACATAATACTATATAAAACTATATACAACTATATAAAGCTATGTAAAACTATATAAAACGATGCAAAATTAATAAAACCATATAAAACTATATAAAACTATATAAAACTATATAAAACTATATTAAACTATATAAACCTATATAAAATTATGGAAAGCTATATAAAACAATGTAAAACTATATAAAACAAACAAAACTATATAAAACTACGTAAAACTCTATAATACTATATAAAACTATATAAAACTATATAAAACTATATAAAACTGTATAAAGCTATCTAAAACTATATAAAACGATGTAAAATTAATGAAATTATATAAAACTATATAAAACTATATAAAGCTATATAAAGCTATGTAAAACTATATAAAACAATGTAAAACTATATAAATCAAACAAAACTGTAAAAGACTACATAAAACTATATAAAACTGTATAGAACTATATATAACTATGTAAAACTTATAAAACTATATGATACTATGTAAAACTATAGAAAACTAATAAATCTATATAAAACTATGTAAAACTATATAACTACGTAAAACTATATAAGACTAATAAAACTAGACTAGTAAAACTACATATAACTATATAAAACTAACAAAACTATATAAAACTAACAAAACGATATAAAGCTACATAAAACTATATAAAGCTATACAAAACTATATAAAACTAAGAAAACTATATAAAAGTACATAAAATTATATAAAACTATATAAAACTATATAAAGCTATGTGAAACTATATAAAAGTACATAAAATTATATAAAACTATATAAAACTATATAAACCTATTTAAATCTATATAAAACTATGGAAAACTATATAAAACAATGTAAAACTATATAAAACAAACAAAACTATAAAAAACTACATAAAACTATATAAAACTGTATAGAACTACATATAACTATATAAAACTAATAAAACTATATAAAACTATATAAAACAATATAAAACTATATAAAACTATATAAAATTATATAAAACTATATAAAACGATATAAACCTATATCAAACTATATAAAACTGTATAAAGCTATGTAAAACTATATAAAAGGATGTAAAATTAATGAAACTATATAAAAGTATATAAAACTATATAAAACTATATAAAACTATATAAAACTATGTAAAACTAATCAAACTATATGATACTATATAAAACTATATAAAACTAATAAAACTAAATAAAACTATATAAAACTATATAAAACTATATAAAACTATATGAAGCTATGTACATCTATATAAATCTATGTAAAATTATATAAAACTATATAATACAAATAAAACTATATAAAACTATGTAAAACTATATACAACTATATAAAACTATATAAAACTATGTAGAACCATATAAAACTAATAAAACTATATAAAAATACGGAAAACTATATAAAACTATATAAAACTATACAAAACTAAATAACACTACACAAAATTATATAAAACTATACAAAACTATATAAACCTATATAAATCCGTATAAAACTATATAAAACTGTATAAAATTATATAAAGCTATGTAGAACTATATAAAACTATATAAAACTGTGTAAAACTAATAAAACTATATAAAACTATATAAAACTATGTAAAAGTACATAAAACTATATAAAACTACACAAAACTATATAAAACTATATAGAACTATATAAAACTATATTAAACTATATAAAACAATATAAAACTGTATAGAACTGTATATAATTATATAAAACTAATAAAACTATATGAAACAATACAAAACTATATAAAACTATATAAAACTATATAAAACTATATAAATCTATGTAAAGTTATATAAAACTATATAAAACTTATAAAACTATATAAAACTGTGTAAAACTAATAAACTATATAAAACTATATAAAACTATATACAGCTATGTAAAGCTATATAAAACTATATAAAACTATATACAGCTTAGTAAAGCTATATAAAACTATATAAAACAGTGTAATACTAATAAAACTATAATAAACTATATAACACTATGTGAAAGTATATGAAACTACATAAAACTATATAAAACTATACAAAACTATATAAAACTATGTAAATCTACAAAAAACTAAGGAAAACTATACAAAACTATATAAAAATATATAAAACGATATAAAACTATGTAAAACTATGTAAAACTATATAAAACTATATAAAACTATATAAAGCTATATAAAACTATGTAAAAGTATATGAAACTACATAAAACTATATAAAACTATACAAAACTATATAAAACTATATAAAACTGTATAAAACTATATGGAACTATATAAAACTATATAAAACTATATAAAACTATGTAAAACTGTATACAACTGTGTAAATCTACATAAAACTAAGGAAAACTATACAAAACTATATAAAAATATAAAAATCGATATTAAAATATATAAAACTATGTGAAACTAATAAAACTATGTAAAACTCTATAAACCTGTATTAAACTATATAAAACTATAAAAAACTATATAAAACTCCTAAATCTATATAAAACTATGTAAAACTATGTAAAACTATATAAAACTATATAAAACTATGTAAAACTGTATAAATCTATGTAAAACCATGAAAAACTATATAAAACAATATAAAACTATATAAAACTATATAAAACTATATAAAACTATATAAAACTATATAAAACTATATGAAACTATATAAATCTATATAATTCTATGTTAAACTATGTACAACTATATAAAACTATATAAAACTATGTAAAACTGTATAAATCTATGTAAAACCATGAAAAACTATATAAAACTATATAAAACTATATAAAACTGTATAAAACTATCTAGAGCTATATAAAACTATATAAAACTATGTAAAACTAAATAAAACTATATAAAGCTGTGTAAAACTATATAAAACTATATAAAACTGTGTAAAACTAATAAAACTATATAAAGCTATATACAACTATGTAAAAGTATATGAAACTACATAAAACTATATAAAACTATACAAGACTATATAAAACTATTTAAAACTATATAAAACTGTATAACACTATATGGAACTAAACAAAACTATATAAAAATACATAAAACTATATAAACCTATATAAAACTATATAAAACTATATAAAACTATATAAAACTATATAAATCTATATTATTCTATGTTAAACTATGTAAAACTATATAAAACTATATAAAACTATATAAAACTATGTAAAAATATATAAAACTATGTGAATCTATATAAGACAAACAAAACTATAGAAAACTACATAAAACTGTACAAAACTATAGAAAACTATAAAAAACTATACAAAATTATATAAAACTGTATGAAACTATACAACACTATATAAAACAACTAAAACTATATGAAAGTATATAAAACTGTATAAAATTACTAAAACTTCTAAAACTATATAAAACTATATAAAACTATATAAAATTGTATAACACTACATAAAACGATATAAAACTATATAAAACTATATTAAACTGTGTAAAACTATATGAAAGTATGTAAAACTATATAAAACTATATAAAGCTATGTAAATATATATTAAACTATATAAAACTATATGAAGCTTTATAAAACTACATCAAATAATATCAATTTATATAAAATTATATAAAACTACATAAATCAATATCAATATATATCAAACTGTACAAAACTACATAAAATGATAACAGTGTATATAAAACAATATAAAACTACATAAAATAATATCAATCTATAAAAGTTATATAAAACTATATAAACCTATATAAAACTATATAAAACTACATAGGACTATATGAAACAATTTAAAAAAACATAAAACTATCTACAACTGTAGAAAAGTATATAAATATAGATAAAACTATAGAAAAATATATAAAACTATATAAAACTAATAGAAATACATATAACTAATTAAAACTGTATTAAATAATACAAAACTGTATAAAACTGTATAGAACTAATAGAATTATATAAATCTAATTGAAACTGTATAAAATAATACAAAACTGTTTTAAAATTAACAGAACTATATAAAACTATATAAAACCACACAAAACTTCACAATAATATATATAACTGCATAGCACAATGTAAAAGGTGACATACAATAAAAAGGAATACAAGACAATGTAAAACCGCCTAAAACTACATAATACTATAGAAACATGTATAATACTACTTAAAACTGTATAAAATAACATAGAACCTTAATATACTATACAATACTGTATAAAACTGTATAAAATTATAGAAAACTCGCAAAACACAGTTCCAGATCTCTTCTCGGCATTATGTTTAATATCTACGTGTGCTCGCATAACACGGATCCAGATCGCCTCCCGGGACTTACGGCTAATATGAACGCGTACTAGCATAACCCAAATCCAGATCGCCTCTCGGCATTATGGCAAAGATCGAAGTTTAGTCGCATAACACACATCCAGATCGCTTCTCGGCGTTATGGCTAAGATCAAAGTGTACTTGCATAACACACATCCAGATCGCTTCTCGGCCTAACGTCTCAGTTCAAAGTGTACTTGAATAACCCAAATCCAGATCGCTTCTCGGCCTTAAGGCTAAGATCAAAGTGTACTCGCTTAACACATATCCAGACGGCTTCTCGGCCTTATTGCTAACATCAAAGTGTACTCGAATAACCCAGATCCAGCTCGCTTCACTGCCTTATCGCTAAGGTCAATGTGTACACGCATAACACACATCCAAATCGCTTCTCGGCCTTACGGCTAAGATCAAAGTGTACACGAATATCCCAAATCCAGGTCGCTGCTCGACCGTATGGCTAAGATCAAAGTGTACTCGCATAACACACATCCAGGTCGCTTCTCGGCCTTATGACCAAGATCAAAGTGTACTCGCATAGCACACATCCAGATCGCTTCTCGGCCTTGTGGCTAGGATCAAAGTGTACTCGCATATCACACGTCCAGGTCGCTTCACGGTCTTATGGCTCAGATCAAACTGTAGTCGAATAACCCAAATCCTGATCGCTTCTCGGCCTCATAGCTAAGATCAAAGTGTACTCGCATGACACATCTCCAGATCGCTTCTCGGCCTTATGGCTAAGATCAAAGTGTACTCGAAAAAACCGTATCCAGTTAGCTTCTCGGCCTTATGGCTAAAATCTAATTGTACTCGAATAACCCAAATCCAGATCGCCCCTGGGACTTATGGGTAAGATCAAAGTGTACTCGAATATCTCAAATGCAGGTCGCTTCTCGGCCTAATGGCTAAGACCAAAGTGCGCGCTTATAACACACATCCATTTCGCTTCTCGGCCTTATAGCTGAGATCAAAGTGTAGTCGCATAACCCAAATCCAGTTCGCTACTCGGCCTTATGCCTAAGATCAAAGTCTACTCGCATGACACACATCCAGATTGCTTGTCGGCTGTATGGCTAAGATCAAGGTTTACAGGCATAACACACCTCCAGATCGCCTCTCGGCCTTATGGCAAAGATCAATGTGTACACGGATAACCCAAATCCAGATCGCTTCTCGGCCTTATCGCTAAGATCAAAGTGTACTCGAATAACCGACATCCAGATCGATTTTTGACCTTATGGCTAAGATCAAAGTGTACTCGAATAACCCAAATCCAGATCGCTTTTCCGCCTTATGGCTAAGACCAGAGTGTACACGAATTAACCAAATCCAGATCGCTGCTCGGCTGTATGGCTAAGATCAAAGTGTACTCTCATAACACACCTCCAGATCGCCTCTCGGCCTTATGGCTAAGATCAAAGTGTACTCGCATAACACACATCCAGATCGCTTCTAGGCATTATGGCTGAGATCAAATTGTACTCGCATAACCCAAATCCAGATCGCTTCTAGGCCTTATGGCTACGATCAAAGTGTACCCGAATAACCCAAATCCAGATCGCTTCTCGGCCTTGTGGCTAAGATCAAAGCGTACTCGTATAACGCACATACAGATCGCTTCTCGCCCTTATGGCTAATAAGGCTTATATAGTTTTATATAGTTTTATAAGGTTTCATATTGTTTTCTTAGTTTTATATAGGTATATATAGTTTTATATAGAGTTATACAGTTTTACATAGTTTTATATAGCTTTATATAGTTCTATATAGTTTTATATAGTTGTATATAGTTTTATACTGTTTTATATAGATTTGTATAGTTTTATATAGTTTTGTATAGTTTCATATAGTTTTATATAGTTTTATATAGTTTTGTATAGTTCTATATAGTTTTATACATTTTTATGTAGTTTTATATAGTACTGTTTGTTTTATATAGTTTTACATAGTTTTATGTTGTTTTACATAGTTTTACATAGTTTTACATAGTTTTACATAGAATTATTTAGATTTATATAGTTTTATATAGTTTTATATAGTTTTATAAAGTTTTAGTAGTTTTAGTAGTTTTAGTGGTTTTATATAGTTTTGTATAGTTTCATATAGTTCTATTAGGTTTACATAGTTTTATATAGTTATATATAGCTTCATATAATATTATATAGTTTTACTAAGATTATATAGTTTTACATAGTTTTATATAGTTTTATATAGTTTTATATAGTTTTATGTATTTTTATATAGTTTTATTAGTTTTATATAGTTTTATATAGTTTAATATATTTTTATATGGTTTTATATAGTTTTGTATAGTTTTATTTAGTTTTATGTAGTTTTACATAGTTTTATACAGTTTTATATCGTTTTATATAGTTTTATATAGTTTTAGTAATTTTATATAGTTTTGTATAGTTATATATAGTTTTATATAGTTTTATTTAGCTTTATGTAGTTTTACATAGTTTTATACAGTTTTATATCGTTTTATATAGTTTTATATAGTTTTAGTAATTTTATATAGTTTTGTATAGTTTTCCATAGTTTTATATAGTTTTATATAGTTTTATATAGTTTCATATAGTTTTATTAGTTTCATTAGTTTGATATAGTTTTATATAGTTTCATATAGTTTTATTAGTTTCATTAGTTTGATATAGTTTTATATAGTTTCATATATTTTTATATAGATTTACATAGGTTTACATACTTTTATATACTTTTATTAGTTTTACAAAGCTTTATATAGTTTTATATAACTCTATATAATTTTATATAGTTTTGTATAGTTTTATATAGTTTAATATAGTTTTATATTGTTTTATATAGTTTTATATAGTTCTATGTAGTTTTAAATAATTTTATATAGTTTTATATTGTTGTATTTTTGTTTATACATTTCTATTGGTTCCATATAGTTTTATATGGCTTTAAAACGTTTTATATAGGTTTTTACAGTTTTATATAGTTTTATACAGCTTTACATTGATTTATGTTGTTTTATACTGTTTTATATAAGTTAATCGATTTATAAAGTTTTATTTTAGCTTTATAGAGTTTTATATAGTTTTATATATATTGATATTGTTTTATGTAGTATTATATAATTAAAATATGGTTTTAATAGATTTGTATAGCTTTAAATAGTTTTATATAATCGTATATTGTTTTCATAGTATTATTAGTGGTATTCTTTTTATGAGAGGCGATCTGGATGTGTGTCATGAGAGTACGCTTTCATCTTACCCATAAGGCCGAGAAGATGCCTGGATGTGCGTTATGCCAGTACGCATTGATCGTAACCATAAGACCGAGAACCGATCTGGATTTGGGTTTTTCGAGTACAATTTGATCTTAGCCATAAGGCCGAGAAGCGACCTGGATTTTGGTTATTCGAGTACACTTTGATCTTTTCCATAAGGCCGAGAAGCGATCTGGATGTGTGTCATGTGAGTACACTTTGATCTTACCCATAAGGCCGAGAAGCGATCTGGATGTGTGTTATGCGATTACACTTTGATCTTAGCCATACAGCCGAGAAACGATCTGGTTTTGTGTTATGCGAGTACACTTTGATCTTAGCCATAAGGCCGAGAAGCGGTCTGGATGTGTGTTATGCGAGTACACTTTGATCTTAATCATAAGGCCGAGAATCGATCTAGATTTGGGTTATTCGATCACACTTTGATTTTAGCCATAAGGCCGAGAAGCGATCTGGATTTCTGTTATGCGAGTATACTTTAACCTTAGCCATAAACCAGTGAAGCGATCTGGATGTGTGTTATGCAAGTACACTTTGATCTTAGCCATAAGGCCGAGAAGCGATCTCGATGTGGTTTATACCAGTACATTTTTGTCTTAGCCATAAGGCCGAGAAGCGATCTGTATGTGTGTTATGAGGCGTTTATTTCAAAACATGTTCCCCCGGCCTTACATGCTTCGGCCGGGGGTGGATACATAGTAGCGCCTTTATGGCGATGGCTAATTGATATATTAATTTTAGTTATGATAAAAGTTATCTAGAACCGCCTAGTTGCGGCCTTGGCTATATCGCATATAGATACATACAAGTAGATAGCTGAGTAGGCAATTAAACATAAATTAAAATAAAAGAATACGTTAAAATAATAAATAAATAAATAGATACATATAGATTAAGATTAGCGAATACAATAGAAATAACATAAATAAATAAATAAATAAATAAATAAATAAATAAATAAATTAATTAATTAATTAATAAATAAATAAATAAATAAATAAAAAGAAAGATAAAAAATGATAAATAAATAAGATCGAGGGATAGGTATGTACACTCTGGGTAGAGTATGTACACAAATTATAATTCCTTAGCCAGTTTCCGGTCATTAAGATGCCCGAGCCTTCGCCGTAGAAACTAACGCAAAGCAGAATAATATAACTTAAAGAAATAATACAAAAACAAGACAAAAATAAAAAGAAAAGTATTAATACATAAATTAAGTAGTCACAAAATATATTATAAAATATAAATAAATATATACGATTCGCAAACTTTTAGTGACAATATTTTGGTTAAACTGGGGCGCATGCGCGTTAGTGCAGGTTCATATAGATGGTAAGCAGCGTGTTGCAGCAGGCGATAGGAGTGAGCCAGGTTTAAAACCAAAACACATAAGTATTACATAAATAAATAAATAAAAGAGCAAATAAATAAATAAGCAAATAACAAAATAAATAAATAAGTAAATAAATAAAAATAAACAGATATATAGATAAATAAATAAATAAATAAATAGATAGATAAATAAATAAATAAATAAATAAATAAATAAATAAATCAATCAATCAATAAAAGACTGAATGAATGAATGAATGAATGAATGAATGAATGAATGAATGAATGAATGAATGAATGAATGAATGAATGAATGAATGAATGAATGAATGAATGAATGAATGAATGAATGAATGAATGAATGAATGAATGAATGAATGAATGAATGAATGAATGAATGAATGAATGAATGAATGAATGAATGAATGAATGAATGAATGAATGAATGAATGAATGAATGAATGAATGAATGAATGAATGAATGAATGAATGAATGAATGAATGAATGAATGAATGAATGAATGAATGAATGAATGAATGAATGAATGAATGAATGAATGAATGAATGAATGAATGAATGAATGAATGAATGAATGAATGAATGAATGAATGAATGAATGAATGAATGAATGAATGAATGAATGAATGAATGAATGAATGAATGAATGAATGAATGAATGAATGAATGAATGAATGAATGAATGAATGAATGAATGAATGAATGAATGAATGAATGAATGAATGAATGAATGAATGAATGAATGAATGAATGAATGAATGAATGAATGAATGAATGAATGAATGAATGAATGAATGAATGAATGAATGAATGAATGAATGAATGAATGAATGAATGAATGAATGAATGAATGAATGAATGAATGAATGAATGAATGAATGAATGAATGAATGAATGAATGAATGAATGAATGAATGAATGAATGAATGAATGAATGAATGAATGAATGAATGAATGAATGAATGAATGAATGAATGAATGAATGAATGAATGAATGAATGAATGAATGAATGAATGAATGAATGAATGAATGAATGAATGAATGAATGAATGAATGAATGAATGAATGAATGAATGAATGAATGAATGAATGAATGAATGAATGAATGAATGAATGAATGAATGAATGAATGAATGAATGAATGAATGAATGAATGAATGAATGAATGAATGAATGAATGAATGAATGAATGAATGAATGAATGAATGAATGAATGAATGAATGAATGAATGAATGAATGAATGAATGAATGAATGAATGAATGAATGAATGAATGAATGAATGAATGAATGAATGAATGAATGAATGAATGAATGAATGAATGAATGAATGAATGAATGAATGAATGAATGAATGAATGAATGAATGAATGAATGAATGAATGAATGAATGAATGAATGAATGAATGAATGAATGAATGAATGAATGAATGAATGAATGAATGAATGAATGAATGAATGAATGAATGAATGAATGAATGAATGAATGAATGAATGAATGAATGAATGAATGAATGAATGAATGAATGAATGAATGAATGAATGAATGAATGAATGAATGAATGAATGAATGAATGAATGAATGAATGAATGAATGAATGAATGAATGAATGAATGAATGAATGAATGAATGAATGAATGAATGAATGAATGAATGAATGAATGAATGAATGAATGAATGAATGAATGAATGAATGAATGAATGAATGAATGAATGAATGAATGAATGAATGAATGAATGAATGAATGAATGAATGAATGAATGAATGAATGAATGAATGAATGAATGAATGAATGAATGAATGAATGAATGAATGAATGAATGAATGAATGAATGAATGAATGAATGAATGAATGAATGAATGAATGAATGAATGAATGAATGAATGAATGAATGAATGAATGAATGAATGAATGAATGAATGAATGAATGAATGAATGAATGAATGAATGAATGAATGAATGAATGAATGAATGAATGAATGAATGAATGAATGAATGAATGAATGAATGAATGAATGAATGAATGAATGAATGAATGAATGAATGAATGAATGAATGAATGAATGAATGAATGAATGAATGAATGAATGAATGAATGAATGAATGAATGAATGAATGAATGAATGAATGAATGAATGAATGAATGAATGAATGAATGAATGAATGAATGAATGAATGAATGAATGAATGAATGAATGAATGAATGAATGAATGAATGAATGAATGAATGAATGAATGAATGAATGAATGAATGAATGAATGAATGAATGAATGAATGAATGAATGAATGAATGAATGAATGAATGAATGAATGAATGAATGAATGAATGAATGAATGAATGAATGAATGAATGAATGAATGAATGAATGAATGAATGAATGAATGAATGAATGAATGAATGAATGAATGAATGAATGAATGAATGAATGAATGAATGAATGAATGAATGAATGAATGAATGAATGAATGAATGAATGAATGAATGAATGAATGAATGAATGAATGAATGAATGAATGAATGAATGAATGAATGAATGAATGAATGAATGAATGAATGAATGAATGAATGAATGAATGAATGAATGAATGAATGAATGAATGAATGAATGAATGAATGAATGAATGAATGAATGAATGAATGAATGAATGAATGAATGAATGAATGAATGAATGAATGAATGAATGAATGAATGAATGAATGAATGAATGAATGAATGAATGAATGAATGAATGAATGAATGAATGAATGAATGAATGAATGAATGAATGAATGAATGAATGAATGAATGAATGAATGAATGAATGAATGAATGAATGAATGAATGAATGAATGAATGAATGAATGAATGAATGAATGAATGAATGAATGAATGAATGAATGAATGAATGAATGAATGAATGAATGAATGAATGAATGAATGAATGAATGAATGAATGAATGAATGAATGAATGAATGAATGAATGAATGAATGAATGAATGAATGAATGAATGAATGAATGAATGAATGAATGAATGAATGAATGAATGAATGAATGAATGAATGAATGAATGAATGAATGAATGAATGAATGAATGAATGAATGAATGAATGAATGAATGAATGAATGAATGAATGAATGAATGAATGAATGAATGAATGAATGAATGAATGAATGAATGAATGAATGAATGAATGAATGAATGAATGAATGAATGAATGAATGAATGAATGAATGAATGAATGAATGAATGAATGAATGAATGAATGAATGAATGAATGAATGAATGAATGAATGAATGAATGAATGAATGAATGAATGAATGAATGAATGAATGAATGAATGAATGAATGAATGAATGAATGAATGAATGAATGAATGAATGAATGAATGAATGAATGAATGAATGAATGAATGAATGAATGAATGAATGAATGAATGAATGAATGAATGAATGAATGAATGAATGAATGAATGAATGAATGAATGAATGAATGAATGAATGAATGAATGAATGAATGAATGAATGAATGAATGAATGAATGAATGAATGAATGAATGAATGAATGAATGAATGAATGAATGAATGAATGAATGAATGAATGAATGAATGAATGAATGAATGAATGAATGAATGAATGAATGAATGAATGAATGAATGAATGAATGAATGAATGAATGAATGAATGAATGAATGAATGAATGAATGAATGAATGAATGAATGAATGAATGAATGAATGAATGAATGAATGAATGAATGAATGAATGAATGAATGAATGAATGAATGAATGAATGAATGAATGAATGAATGAATGAATGAATGAATGAATGAATGAATGAATGAATGAATGAATGAATGAATGAATGAATGAATGAATGAATGAATGAATGAATGAATGAATGAATGAATGAATGAATGAATGAATGAATGAATGAATGAATGAATGAATGAATGAATGAATGAATGAATGAATGAATGAATGAATGAATGAATGAATGAATGAATGAATGAATGAATGAATGAATGAATGAATGAATGAATGAATGAATGAATGAATGAATGAATGAATGAATGAATGAATGAATGAATGAATGAATGAATGAATGAATGAATGAATGAATGAATGAATGAATGAATGAATGAATGAATGAATGAATGAATGAATGAATGAATGAATGAATGAATGAATGAATGAATGAATGAATGAATGAATGAATGAATGAATGAATGAATGAATGAATGAATGAATGAATGAATGAATGAATGAATGAATGAATGAATGAATGAATGAATGAATGAATGAATGAATGAATGAATGAATGAATGAATGAATGAATGAATGAATGAATGAATGAATGAATGAATGAATGAATGAATGAATGAATGAATGAATGAATGAATGAATGAATGAATGAATGAATGAATGAATGAATGAATGAATGAATGAATGAATGAATGAATGAATGAATGAATGAATGAATGAATGAATGAATGAATGAATGAATGAATGAATGAATGAATGAATGAATGAATGAATGAATGAATGAATGAATGAATGAATGAATGAATGAATGAATGAATGAATGAATGAATGAATGAATGAATGAATGAATGAATGAATGAATGAATGAATGAATGAATGAATGAATGAATGAATGAATGAATGAATGAATGAATGAATGAATGAATGAATGAATGAATGAATGAATGAATGAATGAATGAATGAATGAATGAATGAATGAATGAATGAATGAATGAATGAATGAATGAATGAATGAATGAATGAATGAATGAATGAATGAATGAATGAATGAATGAATGAATGAATGAATGAATGAATGAATGAATGAATGAATGAATGAATGAATGAATGAATGAATGAATGAATGAATGAATGAATGAATGAATGAATGAATGAATGAATGAATGAATGAATGAATGAATGAATGAATGAATGAATGAATGAATGAATGAATGAATGAATGAATGAATGAATGAATGAATGAATGAATGAATGAATGAATGAATGAATGAATGAATGAATGAATGAATGAATGAATGAATGAATGAATGAATGAATGAATGAATGAATGAATGAATGAATGAATGAATGAATGAATGAATGAATGAATGAATGAATGAATGAATGAATGAATGAATGAATGAATGAATGAATGAATGAATGAATGAATGAATGAATGAATGAATGAATGAATGAATGAATGAATGAATGAATGAATGAATGAATGAATGAATGAATGAATGAATGAATGAATGAATGAATGAATGAATGAATGAATGAATGAATGAATGAATGAATGAATGAATGAATGAATGAATGAATGAATGAATGAATGAATGAATGAATGAATGAATGAATGAATGAATGAATGAATGAATGAATGAATGAATGAATGAATGAATGAATGAATGAATGAATGAATGAATGAATGAATGAATGAATGAATGAATGAATGAATGAATGAATGAATGAATGAATGAATGAATGAATGAATGAATGAATGAATGAATGAATGAATGAATGAATGAATGAATGAATGAATGAATGAATGAATGAATGAATGAATGAATGAATGAATGAATGAATGAATGAATGAATGAATGAATGAATGAATGAATGAATGAATGAATGAATGAATGAATGAATGAATGAATGAATGAATGAATGAATGAATGAATGAATGAATGAATGAATGAATGAATGAATGAATGAATGAATGAATGAATGAATGAATGAATGAATGAATGAATGAATGAATGAATGAATGAATGAATGAATGAATGAATGAATGAATGAATGAATGAATGAATGAATGAATGAATGAATGAATGAATGAATGAATGAATGAATGAATGAATGAATGAATGAATGAATGAATGAATGAATGAATGAATGAATGAATGAATGAATGAATGAATGAATGAATGAATGAATGAATGAATGAATGAATGAATGAATGAATGAATGAATGAATGAATGAATGAATGAATGAATGAATGAATGAATGAATGAATGAATGAATGAATGAATGAATGAATGAATGAATGAATGAATGAATGAATGAATGAATGAATGAATGAATGAATGAATGAATGAATGAATGAATGAATGAATGAATGAATGAATGAATGAATGAATGAATGAATGAATGAATGAATGAATGAATGAATGAATGAATGAATGAATGAATGAATGAATGAATGAATGAATGAATGAATGAATGAATGAATGAATGAATGAATGAATGAATGAATGAATGAATGAATGAATGAATGAATGAATGAATGAATGAATGAATGAATGAATGAATGAATGAATGAATGAATGAATGAATGAATGAATGAATGAATGAATAGATATATAGTTAAATAAATAGACAAATAAATAAATAAATAATTAAATAAATAAATAGATACTTAAATAAATAGACAAATACATAAATAAATAAATAAATAAATAAATAAATAAATAAATAGATAGTTAAATAAATAGACAAATACATAAATAAATAAATAAATAAATAAATAGATAGTTAAATAAATAGACAAATAAATAAATAAATAAATACATAAATAAAGAAATATATAAATAGCTAAAACAATGGACAAATAGGTGGATAAATAAATATGTAAATAGTTAAAACAATAAATAAGTAAATAATAATAAATAGATAAATAAATTGGCAAACACCTGGCTGTTACAGCTGTGGAAAGATAACTGTGCCATAATATGAAATGAATAGAAAGAGTACGAAAGTTGATAGATTAAAAAGAACCAGTTTCCCATCACTAGTAAAATAAGAAAACTAAAGATTGATAAAAAGCGGTTAAGTAATGTCAAAAGTCGATAAATAAAACAGAAGAAAAGTAGTAGTTTAATTAAAACAAATAATAATAGATAGCATAAAAAAGAGAGAAGCAAGAATTAAAATAGATAGTTAAAAGATTAAGAGGGATAGTTGAAAATATTAAAAGCAAAGTGCATAAGTATAGGTTGTTAGTTAAAATTCCATAGTTATTAAAATAATAAAATATAGCTTACAGACACTTGGTTAATGGTTAGGTATCAACTTTTGTACTTACCCTATCGCTGCCTCCGTCTGCTGCTCCTCTACCTAAGTCGGGGGAGTTGACCCCCGCAGTTCTTAAATGGGTCGGCCTGGATCAGGGGCCGGGACATCCTCAGTGAGGGCCTCGCGATACTGGCGAACTCCCGAGACGTGCTCCACGTAGATATTCCGGCTCCACCGGACAATATCCGACACAATGAGCCGGCGCATCAGAGATGCGTACCGATTACCGATACGCAAAATCTTCAACACAGACTCATTGGCCGGATCCCAGGAGCCGAGGGCACCGACGACGATCGCGGAGACCGCCACCCGATAACCGCGCCCTCCGAGAACGTCGGCCAGGGGCTTTTACTTCTGTATCTTTCGCGCCCTGGCCTCCTCGAATGAAATATATTCGTTCTCGAAGGGCACGGTAACATCGACGATGACGATGCTCCTTGAGGGCTCGTGCCTGACAACGATGTCAGGCCTAAGAGCCCCCAGATGCCCGTCAATGCCCTCGACCGTCCGGTTAACCCTTAATTCCCCTGGGAGCCGGCAGGCCTTAGCGATGCGGGAAACCACCGCATCGTGGCGAAGTTGCCAGGCCGCCGAATGCAGACGACAGTGGCAAAGGACGCGGGGAAGGGATTCGAGCTCCGCCCCACAGCGCCGGCAACGCTTATCACCCTCACCCCAGCGTCTTGCCCCGTTAAGAGGCAAGACGTCAAGGCGAGCTCGGTGAATGAAGCGCCAATCGGCGAAGCGGGTGAAGTTGCCGCCGCGGAGGAAGTGGTTTGAAGCACCACTCCGCGACGACACCCCGAATACCTTCCCCTGGTCCTTCTTACGCTGAAGGCGTAGGTGGTAATATTCTACCACTGCCATCCGCAATCGGCGAATCATCTGGACCCTCGCCACGGGCGGGACAATGGTCTCCCGATCGCGAGAACCACTGAGCGTAATCGCGAGCTCAGATCTCTCCTCGCTCCACTGCCAACGCAATCCGAGCAGGTCCCGACTCCTGCGTGCCGCGTTCCGTGCCCTCGACCACAGCGAAGAAATGTCCCCCCCGTCCCTGGCGAAGTACCCCTTCAGCGAACCAGAGAGGTACTCGGCCAGGTCATTGTTCGACGGGTTGGTATGGCCGATTTTCCTGGCTACAGCCTCGCGCAGCGAGTTCCAGTTCAACTCCCTGACCACCGCATCATCCGCCGTCAAAAGACGGAACGCATGAGCGATGGTCAGGACGTCGGCCATGTCAGCAAGCGGAAGCAGTCCATATCCCCCCCTACTAGGTGGGAGGTAGACTACTTCCGCGCTGGCCCGCTGCGGGAGGTTGAGCCAGGACTTGGCCATACGTCGAATCTCTTTGTCGACAGTAATTAAGGGACGTTTCTCCGCGTGGGCTCCCCGCAGGTAGAAGTCGAGGCGTGGCAGTATAAAAGCTGCCACGGTCTCGGCCTTCTGCCACGGGGCCAAGAGGGAACGGTCGACGGCCTGCAGGTCCTGGACCAGCTCTTCGATCGTCAACAGTGGGGTTTAACGGACCTGAAACCTTGTGGGAACGCCCAGGTGTTCGTAGGTCTTACCGGCTGCCAGGGCGCGCATTTCCTGACCCTGGATGGTGAAGCGAGTGGACGGATCTCGCGCGGCCCCCTACCACGATGGTGGAGGGTCGCGCATTTTGCGGGATTAAACTGCAATCCGATGCCACTCGCCGCAGCACCCACTGCCTTTAGCAGCGTTTCCATACCCTCCGGGGTGTCGGCGATCAACGCGAGATCGTCCGCGTACGCCAGGACACTGTGCCGATGGCCGTGCAGCGTGTAACCCGCCGAGGTCCCAGTAGCTGCGCGCAGCACCGGTTCCAGGGCGAGGTTAAACGCCACAGGGCTCATCAGACAGCCCAGGCGCACCCCGGAGAGGATCGGAACGGGGTCGGTAAACCCGTCGGCTTTCAGCACCCGTGTGGTGCAACCGTGGTACATACTCTTCAGAATATTCTGAAGAGTAGACGGAACCCCGGCCTCCACGAAGGATTGGTAGATGGAGGCGTGGGGGACCGAGCCGAACGCGTTCGCCAGGTCCAACCACGCCACCACTGCCTGACGCCCCCACCTGCGAGCGTCTGTAAGGGCCCCCTGCAACACGAAGTTATGTTCATAACACCCCTCGTACGGCAAGAAGCCCTTTTGCGCGGGACTTAGGCGCTTGTTCTGGACCGACCACGCGACGAGACGGTCAGCCAGAACAGCGGCGGAGAGCTTCGGGGTCGTGTCAGATATGGCCAGCGGTCGCCAGTTTTGACAGGTCGTGGCGATCGCCCTTTTTGTGCACAAGCACAGTGTTGGAAATTTTCCAACACGAGGGGACCGACTCCAGACGAGGACACAAATTGAACAAAGAGGTCAGCAAATGTGACCCCGGATCTGCCCTTTTTAGATCATTGTAAGTTAGACCGTCGGGACCGGGCGCAGAGTTTGTCATACGCCTGATCCGACGATCTACCTCACTCATTTTTAAGAGCTTCACCAAGGCCACATTGCTGGCCTCGTCTGGAGCCTCGATGGAAGGCGGGGGAGGCCTAGCTCCCAGGTTCCCCGCCGGTAAGTACATGTTGAGAAAGTACTCATGTACCCTGTCCTTAGGCACTTTGCAGTGCAAGTACGGGCCCATGAGCACCTCCTGAACAGCACGCCGGCGGTTCTGCCTGAAGAGCCGTTGTATCCGCGTAGCCTCCCTTACCTGGTCTCCCCGCGTTGGTCCACCTGCCAACACAGGACGATCGCGGTGACCGTTCGAACCGCGAGCCGCTTGGTCGCCCGACACGCCCCTAGCTCTCGCAAGCCGTTGGGGCCTATCCGCCCCGACCCCTCTCGTGGTCGGTCCCCCGACTCTGAAGCCCTGCAGGTATGCTGCGATTTCCCTCGCAACATCCTCCAGCTGCTCCAGGGAGCCAGCGTTCTGCGCAATGCCGATCAGCAACTCTCTCTCCGAAGGAAACGCTACCCCAACCAAAGGCCGGATGGCGCCCCTTCTTCGAGAGGAATGCCCGGATGCCGCAGGACGCCTGGGCTCACGAGGTCCCGAGGCACGCGAGGGTGCGGTCGTTCTGCGACTTCTCGCAGGTGCGGTCGCCTCCGTCGCGGAGGCAGGAGCACCCTCACGGTTACATCAACGGTGACGGGCCTCCGATTATCCCTCCCCGCGCGATTTAAAACTACCCCTTCCCACAAAGTAAAAAGGGAGCCGGGGGCACTACGTGGGACACTCGGGAGTAGCGAAAGGCTAAACGATGTTACGCTACTCACCGAGGGCGCCCCGGAGCACCCTGCTCCAGGCCGATGCGCGTTATTGTGCGCGGCGCTGTTGTTGTTGTTGCTGCTGCTGCTGCTGCCCGGTGGCGGCCGGGCGGGGGACTTTTCTCGCGGTGGTAGAGGAGGCGTCGTCGTCCTCTTCTCTGGCGGCAGCGGCTGCGCCTCCTCTTCGGACGACGAGCTCGACAACAGGATCCCGCGGTGGTGGCGTCGGCGGGATCCAGCGGCGATTCGCCACGGCTCCGGTGATGATTCCGGGGTTGCGGCTGCCCCGGCCGGCTGTGGCACCTCCACCTCTTCGATGGGTGGGAGGAGCGGGGCCGCTGGAGATGGTGGTAGCGGCCTGGCTACCATCGCTCCTCCTACAATAGGCTGGGGGGTCATTATCGGATGGTCGGCGGCGTCCTGGGGCTACGGTGCTTCCTCGGTGGGGGGCTACGTCTTGGTGGCGGTGGTGATGGCCCGGGCGGTGTAGGGGTGGCCCTGGTTGCTGTACGCAGCCCCCTTTCCGGCGCGACGTCTATCGGCGAGGGAGGTGACGTGTAGGAAGGGGTGCCCGCTGTGACGGCGGCGTATGATGGCGAAGCCGCTGTCCTTACCCCCGAGGGTTTCCTTTGGGCGGCCCGAGGTGGTGATGGGCCGCTGGAGGGATCCTTCCCTTGAGCCACCGCCCTTGGAGATGGAGTTTGGGCGGTGGGTGTCCCTCCTAATCTCGGGGGCGTTTTTCTGGCTCCGGTCGGAGCCGCTACCGTCCCCCGTGTGGTGGTGGTGGTTCTTCTGCCCACCTCCACCGGGGCGCTGGCACCCCTCGTACCCCGTGTCACCCGCCCTTGGGTGGTGGTGGGCGGGGTCTTGACGGGTGGGGTCCTCGCTGGAGGGGTGCCAGTCGACCCCCTGGTAGCGGGGGCCGTTCTTCTGCCCGGTGGGGTGAGCCTCGTTGTGGTAGCGGCTGAGGGATCGGAGCCCCTCCCGGTAGCAGGCGCCCTTGCAGCCGGCGGCGATGTCATAGGAGCAGCCGACCCCGATCGCCGCGGCGGGCTGCCGCTCTTATTGACCGGTAGCGTTCCCTTGGGTTTGGTGTAGATTGGTTGTGGGGCGAGGGGTCGGGGGCGCGGGCCGGGCGCTGGTAGTCGGCCCAATGGTGATGGTTAGCGTGGGAGTGCTGGACCGGCTTCAGGGCCGCGCTTTGCCCCCCCCCCCCCTAGCCACCGGTCTCGTTGTCGTCGTCTTCGTCGTCGTCCTCGTAGTCCTCGTTGTTGTCCCCGTCGTAGTTGCAGATGTTTTAGCTGTTGCCGTTGTTGTTGCCGCTGCCGCCATTGTGCGCCGCGTCGTGCAGGTGGTGATTGCCGTCCCCGTTGAATCCCTCGTCGTAGAAAGGGTGTGGGTGGGCGGCTACGTCGCGGCGCACGTCGTTTGCGGGGGCGGGGACTGGGCCGCCAAATTGGCAGCAGCTAACGCAACAGCGCGCGGTTCTACGGAGGCGAATAACGCGGAACTCCCCCGACGAGAGGTGTTGCTCCAACCGGTCGAACCTGTCACGGGAACTGTACAAGTCCCACACGGATTGTTCTGTTGGTCGGATTTGTGTAAAAAGTCGCGGTGCAGCCTCTCCACCTTGAGAGGATACCTCCCATCGCCGGTGAAGCTGCACTCACGACACTTGTACGTCAATACAACGCCCGGATGATGTTTCCGGGCGTGCTTTGTCAAATCCGTGTGGGACTTGTACACGCCACTCATCCTGATCCCGGGGACACCGAAGCAGGCAGGGCATCGGAACTCCGCCGGGAAGGGAGTCACCAGGGCGAGATTATTACTCCCCTCGGTAGTGCAGGAGGTGACTGACGCACTATCACCGCGGTCCTGCATCGCTCTTAAGACTAAGTCCTACGCTAAGTGAGACAGAAGAAGAGACAGAGTTGCTGTGGCAAATATTTCTAAGTGCCACAGCGAGGCGAAACGGGGAGGATAGACAGAGTGGGAATAACAGAGGAAGAGAAGAGAAAACTAAGTCCAAAGCGACAGAAGGAATACCGCCACGCGCTAACACCCTACTGACTCCGCCGGCACTAAGTCCGGTGTCGAAGACTGCCTGGAAAAATGACAGCCTCCGACGTGGCAGTCGGTAGGGAGACTAACAGGTGACGGTTACGAAGGAGTGCAGCGATCTCGATGGAGGAAGAGCGACGGAATCACCCACTCCACCGAGGACTGCACTAACTAACGGGTGAGTGGAGTCAGCCTCCACGCGGGCGGTGACTGAAGGGAAAAGAAGGAAGTGGAGGCGCCACTCGACTCGGACCTCACGCGTCCCGGTCCGTTGATACACTTCAATGGATGAGAGAGATCGGAGGAGTGGGTGGACGCGTAGGGGTAAGGTAGAGGACTACCGACGATGATTCGAGCACCGCAGACGGCTGGAGACCGGCTGCGTTACCCTCCTCACTGTCGGGGGGATAGAAAGAGAAGAGAGACTCACTCGGCGCAGGAGTCCAGCGATGCAGGAGCTCTCTCCGAGGGGAATAACACCTCGCTCCTGATTCCTGATCCAGCGGAGGTAGACGTGGATCAGGCGAGCCGTCCTTCCCGTCGGGGTTGCCGATGGCCAAGTCCTGGTGGGTCGTAGCGGTGTTGGGTGACCCACGTAGAGGAAGACCAGGGCTGATGGGGTTGGCCTGTGGTGGTTGTTGGCGTCCAAGTAGAGGGCTGGTTGTCCTAGGACCCTCTTAGACCCTCAGTAGACCCTGGTCGTCCTCTCCCTCGGTTGTCCACGGAAGCAGGATGGTGGGCGGCGCAGGTGGTGATGCGCAGGTGATCCTCCCGCGCAGGTGGGCGGCGCAGGTGTACTCCCGCGCAGGCTTGATCCGGTCCCGTGGCGAAGGCACTTTATCACACTTTACCGCACAACACCTCGAGCACTGATCGTGAACAGACCTTGCCGCGCACACGCCCGATCGCAACTCGGCCCGCACTGTTGCGTAGTACCGCGGCGGGTGAATTTACCGAGATTTCGGGACTTCGCGGAGCCAGAATATTAAGGGGCTTACTCTTTGGAGTCCCGAGTCGGTCCAGCAGGTGAAAAAAAATAAGAGCTCTAATTAGCAGCGCTAATTGAGCCGTTTCTGGCGGCACTGCAGTGCCGGACCGACTCACGGCGGAAGTGGAGCGAGCCCTAGTGATCCGCCTGAATCCAAAAATCGGGTTAATTTTCTGACTCCGCGATGCGGAGTGTATCAGATATTAAGCTGATAAGAACAGATAAAAAGCGCTTTATTCACAAAGAATGTTCCCCCAGCCTTACATTGTTTGGCTGGGGGTGGATACATAGTAGCGCCTTTATGGCGAAGGCAAAATAGTTAATATAACTCTATAGCGTCTGTCGCTATTTTCAGATCTCAATCGGCGGTGGCTCTTATCTCATAAACACCTTAGCATTTATATGAATCTAGCAAGAGTCTGAATATGTATATACTAGTGGAAGTAGATAGTTAATCGAATAAATAGCCAAACTAGAATAAATTATATAAATAAATAAATAATAGTAGCGTAGATTAAATAAACAAATATACATAGCATACATAAATATAAACAAGAAAAGAAGAGGCACAGAAATATATAAATATACATAAATAAATAAATAAATAAATAGATAAAATAAATAACCAAACAGAAATAAGCGAGAATAAACATTAAAGATTAAATAAACAAATATACATAGCATAAATAAATATGGACAAAATAAATATAAGTGTAGATATATAGCTAAAGGTAATTTTCAATATATACAATTCAGTGGTTAAATATGTACATAATATGTAGTTCCTAGTCAAATCCGGGCTCTACTGTGCCCCGGCCTTCGCCATAGAAAACAGCACAAAAATAAAATAAAATAAATAGATATATAAATATAAATACGATTAAAAGCATCTCAGTAGCGGCTATTTCGCATTTCAATTAGGGCGCATGCGCGGAAGTGCAGTTATAGAGAAGCGGTTAGTATAGAATTAGAGTAGGCGGTTGAGGCAGGGAATGATTAAAATGAATAGATCAGATAGATAAAATAATCAAGTAAATAAATAAATAAATAATAAATAATAAATAAATAAATAAATAGATAAATAAATAAACTGGGATAAAAAAATCAGAAATATAAAAAAATTAAAGAAAAATAAAAGAAAGAGTACCAAATTGATGAATAATTAGAACCAGTGTCACATCACTAATTAAGAAATCGTTACCAAATCTCGTAGTTAGTTCAGAAAGAAAAAATAAACAGATATGTAAATAAATATGTAAATAAATAAATATGTAGATGAATAAATATGTACATAGATAAATATGTGAATAAATAAATGTGTACATAAATAAATAAATACGTAAGTAGAATGAAAGAAAAAAGAAAAAAATATGTAACTAAATAGACAAATATATCGTTAGTCAGTATGTTTGAAATGGTTAAGTAAATAGATAAATAAAAAC
The DNA here is from genome assembly GCF_051020985.1 of Nomia melanderi. Classification (NCBI taxonomy): domain Eukaryota; kingdom Metazoa; phylum Arthropoda; class Insecta; order Hymenoptera; family Halictidae; genus Nomia; species Nomia melanderi. Next base: position 970 of record NW_027475218.1, on the reverse strand, counting down.
CAGGAAAAGAATATAATTAAATGAGTTAATAACTAAATAAATAAGTAGTTAAATAAACAGAGTAAGATAGATAGAACATTAATAGTTATATAGACGAAATGATAAATAAATGGCCATAAGGCCGAGAAGCGAACTCGATGTGTGTTATGAGAGTACACTTTGATCTCAGCCATAAGGCCGAGGAGCGATCTAGATGTGTGTTATGACAGTACACTTTGATCTTACCCATAAGGCCGAGCAGCGATTTGGATATGGGTTAATCGACTACACTTTGATCTTAGCCAGAAGGCCGAGAAGCGATTTGGATGAGTGTTATGGGAGTACAGTTTGATCTTAGCCACAAAGCCGAGGAGCGATCTGGATTAGTGTTATTCCAGTTCACTTTGATCTTAGCCATAAAGCCGAGAATCGATCTGCATTTGTGTTATGCGAGTACACTTTGATCTTAGCCGTAAGGCCGAGAAGCTATCTGTATATGGGTTATTCGGGTACAATTTGATCTTATCCATAAGGCCGGGAAAGCGGTCTGGATGTGTGTCATGCGAGTTCAATTTGATCTTAGCCATAGTGCCGAGAAGCGATCTGGATGTGTGTTATGCGAGTGCACTTTGACCTTAGCCATAAGGCCGAGCAGCGTTCTGGATTTGTGTTATGCGAGTACACTTTGATCTTAGCCATAAGCCCATGAAGCGTTCTGGATGTGTGTTATTCGAGTACACTTTTATCTTAGCCATAAAGCCTGGAAGCGATCTGGATGTGTGCTATCCGAGTGTAATTTGATCTTAGCCATAAGGACGAGAAGCGATCTGGATGTGTGTTATGCGAGTACACTTTGATCTTATTCATAAGGCTGAGAAGCGTTCTGGGTGAGTTTTATGCCAGTAGAGTTTGATCTTAGCCATAACGCCTAGAAGCGATCTGGTTGTGTGTTATGCGAGTACACCTTGATCTTAGCCATAATACCGGGAAG